>NW_028256847.1:0-271856 GCF_048593485.1 Apis florea | reverse complement strand
TTTTTTAAAAAGATATTTACATAAATTTGTTTATTTTTTAAACTATTGGTTTTTTGCTATATAAAGCTTAATACTTTTTTATAGAGAATGCCAAGAGACATCAAGAGGAGTGTTAAAAAATGTATGGTTCCATTTAAGAAAACGACGTTCCTTCTTATAAGTCCTTCACTTTTCGATTTATAAAAAAATAAATGGTATCAGGATGTTCCTCTCTCGAAACCACGTAACTTTTATTCCAAACATTTTTTAATATCTCCACAAATAAGCGAGATACATCGAATTTTCGGTAAAAAGTTTCGATCGACCTCCTATCGTATCATGTTCTCCTAATACAAAGTCGCATTTTTGGACAAAAATTTTTCTTCGTCCCCCGGAATTTCGATAATCGTCTTATTTGTTAAATATCTCGCTTATTATTAACAATATCGAAAAAAGTTTCGAATAAAAGTTGCATGGTTTCGAAAGGGCTATATCATGGTTCTACCATTTTTTTAGTATGTGATCCCATAAAAAACTTCCCATGCACAACTTTATTTTTTTAAATGGCACCATATATTTTTTAAGGCATCAGTCGATGTACGGTGGTATTTTCTATAAAAAAGTATTAGATCACTTATAATGAAAAACTGTTTTTTAAAAAGATATTTACATAAATTTGTTTATTTTTTAAACTATTGGTTTTTTGCTATATAAAGCTTAATACTTTTTTATAGAGAATGCCAAGAGACATCAAGTGGAGTGTTAAAAAATGTATGGTTCCATTTAAGAAAACGACGTTCCTTCTTATAAGTCCTTCACTTTTCGATTTATAAAAAAATAAATGGTATCAGGATGTTCCTCTCTCGAAACCACGTAACTTTTATTCCAAACATTTTTTAATATCTCCACAAATAAGCGAGATACATCGAATTTTCGGTAAAAAGTTTCGATCGACCTCCTATCGCATCATGTTCTCCTAATACAAAGTCGCATTTTTGGACAAAAATTTTTCTTCGTCCCCCGGAATTTCGATAATCGTCTTATTTGTTAAATATCTCGCTTATTATTAACAATATCGAAAAAAGTTTCGAATAAAAGTTGCATGGTTTCGAAAGGGCTATATCATGGTTCTACCATTTTTTTAGTATGTGATCCCATAAAAAACTTCCCATGCACAACTTTATTTTTTTAAATGGCACCATATATTTTTTAAGGCATCAGTCGATGTACGGTGGTATTTTCTATAAAAAAGTATTAGATCACTTATAATGAAAAACTGTTTTTTAAAAAGATATTTACATAAATTTGTGTATTTTTTAAACTATTGGTTTTTTGCTATATAAAGCTTAATACTTTTTTATAGAGAATGCCAAGAGACATCAAGAGGAGTGTTAAAAAATGTATGGTTCCATTTAAGAAAACGACGTTCCTTCTTATAAGTCCTTCACTTTTCGATTTATAAAAAAATAAATGGTATCAGGATGTTCCTCTCTCGAAACCACGTAACTTTTATTCCAAACATTTTTTAATATCTCCACAAATAAGCGAGATACATCGAATTTTCGGTAAAAAGTTTCGATCGACCTCCTATCGCATCATGTTCTCCTAATACAAAGTCGCATTTTTGGACAAATATTTTTCTTCGTCCCCCGGAATTTCGATAATCGTCTTATTTGTTAAATATCTCGCTTATTATTAACAATATCGAAAAAAGTTTCGAATAAAAGTTGCATGGTTTCGAAAGGGCTATATCATGGTTCTACCATTTTTTTAGTATGTGATCCCATAAAAAACTTCCCATGCACAACTTTATTTTTTTAAATGGCACCATATATTTTTTAAGGCATCAGTCGATGTACGGTGGTATTTTCTATAAAAAAGTATTAGATCACTTATAATGAAAAACTGTTTTTTAAAAAGATATTTACATAAATTTGTTTATTTTTTAAACTATTGGTTTTTTGCTATATAAAGCTTAATACTTTTTTATAGAGAATGCCAAGAGACATCAAGTGGAGTGTTAAAAAATGTATGGTTCCATTTAAGAAAACGACGTTCCTTCTTATAAGTCCTTCACTTTTCGATTTATAAAAAAATAAATGGTATCAGGATGTTCCTCTCTCGAAACCACGTAACTTTTATTCCAAACATTTTTTAATATCTCCACAAATAAGCGAGATACATCGAATTTTCGGTAAAAAGTTTCGATCGACCTCCTATCGCATCATGTTCTCCTAATACAAAGTCGCATTTTTGGACAAAAATTTTTCTTCGTCCCCCGGAATTTCGATAATCGTCTTATTTGTTAAATATCTCGCTTATTATTAACAATATCGATAAAAGTTTCGAATAAGAGTTGCATGGTTTCGAAAGGGCTATATCATGGTTCTACCATTTTTTTAGTATGTGATCCCATAAAAAACTTCCCATGCACAACTTTATTTTTTTAAATGGCACCATATATTTTTTAAGGCATCAGTCGATGTACGGTGGTATTTTCTATAAAAAAGTATTAGATCACTTATAATGAAAAACTGTTTTTTAAAAAGATATTTACATAAATTTGTTTATTTTTTAAACTATTGGTTTTTTGCTATATAAAGCTTAATACTTTTTTATAGAGAATGCCAAGAGACATCAAGAGGAGTGTTAAAAAATGTATGGTTCCATTTAAGAAAACGACGTTCCTTCTTATAAGTCCTTCACTTTTCGATTTATAAAAAAATAAATGGTATCAGGATGTTCCTCTCTCGAAACCACGTAACTTTTATTCCAAACATTTTTTAATATCTCCACAAATAAGCGAGATACATCGAATTTTCGGTAAAAAGTTTCGATCGACCTCCTATCGCATCATGTTCTCCTAATACAAAGTCGCATTTTTGGACAAAAATTTTTCTTCGTCCCCCGGAATTTCGATAATCGTCTTATTTGTTAAATATCTCGCTTATTATTAACAATATCGAAAAAAGTTTCGAATAAAAGTTGCATGGTTTCGAAAGGGCTATATCATGGTTCTACCATTTTTTTAGTATGTGATCCCATAAAAAACTTCCCATGCACAACTTTATTTTTTTAAATGGCACCATATATTTTTTAAGGCATCAGTCGATGTACGGTGGTATTTTCTATAAAAAAGTATTAGATCACTTATAATGAAAAACTGTTTTTTAAAAAGATATTTACATAAATTTGTTTATTTTTTAAACTATTGGTTTTTTGCTATATAAAGCTTAATACTTTTTTATAGAGAATGCCAAGAGACATCAAGAGGAGTGTTAAAAAATGTATGGTTCCATTTAAGAAAACGACGTTCCTTCTTATAAGTCCTTCACTTTTCGATTTATAAAAAAATAAATGGTATCAGGATGTTCCTCTCTCGAAACCACGTAACTTTTATTCCAAACATTTTTTAATATCTCCACAAATAAGCGAGATACATCGAATTTTCGGTAAAAAGTTTCGATCGACCTCCTATCGCATCATGTTCTCCTAATACAAAGTCGCATTTTTGGACAAATATTTTTCTTCGTCCCCCGGAATTTCGATAATCGTCTTATTTGTTAAATATCTCGCTTATTATTAACAATATCGAAAAAAGTTTCGAATAAAAGTTGCATGGTTTCGAAAGGGCTATATCATGGTTCTACCATTTTTTTAGTATGTGATCCCATAAAAAACTTCCCATGCACAACTTTATTTTTTTAAATGGCACCATATATTTTTTAAGGCATCAGTCGATGTACGGTGGTATTTTCTATAAAAAAGTATTAGATCACTTATAATGAAAAACTGTTTTTTAAAAAGATATTTACATAAATTTGTTTATTTTTTAAACTATTGGTTTTTTGCTATATAAAGCTTAATACTTTTTTATAGAGAATGCCAAGAGACATCAAGAGGAGTGTTAAAAAATGTATGGTTCCATTTAAGAAAACGACGTTCCTTCTTATAAGTCCTTCACTTTTCGATTTATAAAAAAATAAATGGTATCAGGATGTTCCTCTCTCGAAACCACGTAACTTTTATTCCAAACATTTTTTAATATCTCCACAAATAAGCGAGATACATCGAATTTTCGGTAAAAAGTTTCGATCGACCTCCTATCGCATCATGTTCTCCTAATACAAAGTCGCATTTTTGGACAAATATTTTTCTTCGTCCCCCGGAATTTCGATAATCGTCTTATTTGTTAAATATCTCGCTTATTATTAACAATATCGAAAAAAGTTTCGAATAAAAGTTGCATGGTTTCGAAAGGGCTATATCATGGTTCTACCATTTTTTTAGTATGTGATCCCATAAAAAACTTCCCATGCACAACTTTATTTTTTTAAATGGCACCATATATTTTTTAAGGCATCAGTCGATGTACGGTGGTATTTTCTATAAAAAAGTATTAGATCACTTGTAATGAAAAACTGTTTTTTAAAAAGATATTTACATAAATTTGTTTATTTTTTAAACTATTGGTTTTTTGCTATATAAAGCTTAATACTTTTTTATAGAGAATGCCAAGAGACATCAAGAGGAGTGTTAAAAAATGTATGGTTCCATTTAAGAAAACGACGTTCCTTCTTATAAGTCCTTCACTTTTCGATTTATAAAAAAATAAATGGTATCAGGATGTTCCTCTCTCGAAACCACGTAACTTTTATTCCAAACATTTTTTAATATCTCCACAAATAAGCGAGATACATCGAATTTTCGGTAAAAAGTTTCGATCGACCTCCTATCGTATCATGTTCTCCTAATACAAAGTCGCATTTTTGGACAAAAATTTTTCTTCGTCCCCCGGAATTTCGATAATCGTCTTATTTGTTAAATATCTCGCTTATTATTAACAATATCGAAAAAAGTTTCGAATAAAAGTTGCATGGTTTCGAAAGGGCTATATCATGGTTCTACCATTTTTTTAGTATGTGATCCCATAAAAAACTTCCCATGCACAACTTTATTTTTTTAAATGGCACCATATATTTTTTAAGGCATCAGTCGATGTACGGTGGTATTTTCTATAAAAAAGTATTAGATCACTTGTAATGAAAAACTGTTTTTTAAAAAGATATTTACATAAATTTGTTTATTTTTTAAACTATTGGTTTTTTGCTATATAAAGCTTAATACTTTTTTATAGAGAATGCCAAGAGACATCAAGAGGAGTGTTAAAAAATGTATGGTTCCATTTAAGAAAACGACGTTCCTTCTTATAAGTCCTTCACTTTTCGATTTATAAAAAAATAAATGGCATCAGGATGTTCCTCTCTCGAAACCACGTAACTTTTATTCCAAACATTTTTTAATATCTCCACAAATAAGCGAGATACATCGAATTTTCGGTAAAAAGTTTCGATCGACCTCCTATCGTATCATGTTCTCCTAATACAAAGTCGCATTTTTGGACAAAAATTTTTCTTCGTCCCCCGGAATTTCGATAATCGTCTTATTTGTTAAATATCTCGCTTATTATTAACAATATCGAAAAAAGTTTCGAATAAAAGTTGCATGGTTTCGAAAGGGCTATATCATGGTTCTACCATTTTTTTAGTATGTGATCCCATAAAAAACTTCCCATGCACAACTTTATTTTTTTAAATGGCACCATATATTTTTTAAGGCATCAGTCGATGTACGGTGGTATTTTCTATAAAAAAGTATTAGATCACTTGTAATGAAAAACTGTTTTTTAAAAAGATATTTACATAAATTTGTTTATTTTTTAAACTATTGGTTTTTTGCTATATAAAGCTTAATACTTTTTTATAGAGAATGCCAAGAGACATCAAGAGGAGTGTTAAAAAATGTATGGTTCCATTTAAGAAAACGACGTTCCTTCTTATAAGTCCTTCACTTTTCGATTTATAAAAAAATAAATGGCATCAGGATGTTCCTCTCTCGAAACCACGTAACTTTTATTCCAAACATTTTTTAATATCTCCACAAATAAGCGAGATACATCGAATTTTCGGTAAAAAGTTTCGATCGACCTCCTATCGTATCATGTTCTCCTAATACAAAGTCGCATTTTTGGACAAAAATTTTTCTTCGTCCCCCGGAATTTCGATAATCGTCTTATTTGTTAAATATCTCGCTTATTATTAACAATATCGAAAAAAGTTTCGAATAAAAGTTGCATGGTTTCGAAAGGGCTATATCATGGTTCTACCATTTTTTTAGTATGTGATCCCATAAAAAACTTCCCATGCACAACTTTATTTTTTTAAATGGCACCATATATTTTTTAAGGCATCAGTCGATGTACGGTGGTATTTTCTATAAAAAAGTATTAGATCACTTGTAATGAAAAACTGTTTTTTAAAAAGATATTTACATAAATTTGTTTATTTTTTAAACTATTGGTTTTTTGCTATATAAAGCTTAATACTTTTTTATAGAGAATGCCAAGAGACATCAAGAGGAGTGTTAAAAAATGTATGGTTCCATTTAAGAAAACGACGTTCCTTCTTATAAGTCCTTCACTTTTCGATTTATAAAAAAATAAATGGCATCAGGATGTTCCTCTCTCGAAACCACGTAACTTTTATTCCAAACATTTTTTAATATCTCCACAAATAAGCGAGATACATCGAATTTTCGGTAAAAAGTTTCGATCGACCTCCTATCGTATCATGTTCTCCTAATACAAAGTCGCATTTTTGGACAAAAATTTTTCTTCGTCCCCCGGAATTTCGATAATCGTCTTATTTGTTAAATATCTCGCTTATTATTAACAATATCGAAAAAAGTTTCGAATAAAAGTTGCATGGTTTCGAAAGGGCTATATCATGGTTCTACCATTTTTTTAGTATGTGATCCCATAAAAAACTTCCCATGCACAACTTTATTTTTTTAAATGGCACCATATATTTTTTAAGGCATCAGTCGATGTACGGTGGTATTTTCTATAAAAAAGTATTAGATCACTTGTAATGAAAAACTGTTTTTTAAAAAGATATTTACATAAATTTGTTTATTTTTTAAACTATTGGTTTTTTGCTATATAAAGCTTAATACTTTTTTATAGAGAATGCCAAGAGACATCAAGAGGAGTGTTAAAAAATGTATGGTTCCATTTAAGAAAACGACGTTCCTTCTTATAAGTCCTTCACTTTTCGATTTATAAAAAAATAAATGGCATCAGGATGTTCCTCTCTCGAAACCACGTAACTTTTATTCCAAACATTTTTTAATATCTCCACAAATAAGCGAGATACATCGAATTTTCGGTAAAAAGTTTCGATCGACCTCCTATCGTATCATGTTCTCCTAATACAAAGTCGCATTTTTGGACAAATATTTTTCTTCGTCCCCCGGAATTCCGATAATCGTCTTATTTGTTAAATATCTCGCTTATTATTAACAATATCGAAAAAAGTTTCGAATAAAAGTTGCATGGTTTCGAAAGGGCTATATCATGGTTCTACCATTTTTTTAGTATGTGATCCCATAAAAAACTTCCCATGCACAACTTTATTTTTTTAAATGGCACCATATATTTTTTAAGGCATCAGTCGATGTACGGTGGTATTTTCTATAAAAAAGTATTAGATCACTTGTAATGAAAAACTGTTTTTTAAAAAGATATTTACATAAATTTGTTTATTTTTTAAACTATTGGTTTTTTGCTATATAAAGCTTAATACTTTTTTATAGAGAATGCCAAGAGACATCAAGAGGAGTGTTAAAAAATGTATGGTTCCATTTAAGAAAACGACGTTCCTTCTTATAAGTCCTTCACTTTTCGATTTATAAAAAAATAAATGGCATCAGGATGTTCCTCTCTCGAAACCACGTAACTTTTATTCCAAACATTTTTTAATATCTCCACAAATAAGCGAGATACATCGAATTTTCGGTAAAAAGTTTCGATCGACCTCCTATCGTATCATGTTCTCCTAATACAAAGTCGCATTTTTGGACAAAAATTTTTCTTCGTCCCCCGGAATTTCGATAATCGTCTTATTTGTTAAATATCTCGCTTATTATTAACAATATCGAAAAAAGTTTCGAATAAAAGTTGCATGGTTTCGAAAGGGCTATATCATGGTTCTACCATTTTTTTAGTATGTGATCCCATAAAAAACTTCCCATGCACAACTTTATTTTTTTAAATGGCACCATATATTTTTTAAGGCATCAGTCGATGTACGGTGGTATTTTCTATAAAAAAGTATTAGATCACTTGTAATGAAAAACTGTTTTTTAAAAAGATATTTACATAAATTTGTTTATTTTTTAAACTATTGGTTTTTTGCTATATAAAGCTTAATACTTTTTTATAGAGAATGCCAAGAGACATCAAGAGGAGTGTTAAAAAATGTATGGTTCCATTTAAGAAAACGACGTTCCTTCTTATAAGTCCTTCACTTTTCGATTTATAAAAAAATAAATGGCATCAGGATGTTCCTCTCTCGAAACCACGTAACTTTTATTCCAAACATTTTTTAATATCTCCACAAATAAGCGAGATACATCGAATTTTCGGTAAAAAGTTTCGATCGACCTCCTATCGTATCATGTTCTCCTAATACAAAGTCGCATTTTTGGACAAATATTTTTCTTCGTCCCCCGGAATTTCGATAATCGTCTTATTTGTTAAATATCTCGCTTATTATTAACAATATCGAAAAAAGTTTCGAATAAAAGTTGCATGGTTTCGAATGGTCTATATTCTGCTTCTTTCAGTTTTTTTGCAGGTGGACTAGTAAAAATGTTATCAACGTCAATTTAATTTTTTTAAATGGAATCGTTTAAGTTTTAAAGTATCAGTCGATGTATCACTGCATTCTCTATAAAAAAAGTTTAAGCCATATATGGTATAAAACTAATAGTTTAAGAGATATTTAATTAAAATTAATTATTTTCTGAACTATAAATTTTCTATATAAAATTTATTATTTTTTTATAGAGGATATATCTGTTGAAACATTTTAAAACGTATGATTTTATTTAATGAATCGATATTTCCTCTCACAAATTCTTCTTGTCTGGGTATATGAAAAATTAGTGACGAATGTTTCTCTCGAAATCGATGAACTTTTTTCTGTAGACGTTGCTGTGAATTTTAATAATTCCAACCGCCAAGTCGGCTCGCTGATTTATTGGCGAAATTTTTTATTTAAACACAGTGAAGTTTCCTATCGAGATACATGGTCATGAAGAATTTATGTAGACGGAATTCGGTGAAATTTCCAGGTGAGAGCCTGTTTGGCGGAAGGAAAACCTCGTGGTATTCGCAAGAACGGAACTTTAAAACATACATATGTATATCGATTCATGATTTACGAGATCGTGTCAACGTGAATTTCGTTTTCCCTATCGCGATATCGCAAAAGAAGTGGATAAAATTAATCTAAAAATCAATTTCGCCCAGAGATTAATCGAACAATGAATGGAAAACGTGATGGTATCGAGTTAATATCCCTCCATATGAAATTCGAAAATACGAACTTGTTTTTGATGAAATGTAATTTAATTAGAAAAAACAAAATTCGAGATAAATGAACGTGAATTTGGTTTTATCCATTCGGCAATCATTACGTGTGGTAGCATATTTCGAACGATAAATTGCTTTCTTGGGAAGATTAAATATTTTAAAATTATCTGAAATTTTTATAAATTTTTATATGTTGCCTTATTTTTTAAATTATGAATTTCAAAAGATTTCTTTAAAATGTCTAGTAGAAACAATATCTAAAATTTGATAAATAGATCGATATGAATTATTGTTAGAAAGTTTTGAATAGATAATTGAAATTTATTATTTATTGCTGTTATTATATCAAATTGTTTTATATTTAAAAATAATTATTTAGTTGATTATTAATTTATATATTTTAGTAATGTTTTTAAATATACACTATTGCATATCGATCAAAATTGAATACTTAAATAAAACTGATAAAATTGATGTTTGAAGGATTATTTTAATAATTTTTGTTTAGATTATTTAAATTAAAATATAGTATTAAGAAAATTATTTAAATTATTTCGTGTCATGAATAGAAAATTTATGTTTAACATCGAAATAAAAATACATCAATAAATTTCTTTAATATTTTATTAATTTAATAAAATATTGTAAATACATGAAATATTATAAATACAAAAGAAAATACAGAAAGAAAATACAAAAGAAAATACAGAGATTTTAATATTATCATTTTAATATTTTCAAATATCAATTTATTAAAATTACAAGAAAATATTTTATACTTTTATTGTTCAGAGATATTTAATTATCACTGATTTTCACAATATTTTTTACAATAAAATATATAAAACTTATGTTCCTTGAGAGAGATTAAAAAGAAACCGGTATTTCCATGCTTCAACATGTGCTTTCATGAAATTTGTCAGAAGAGAAATTATAAATCATTGTATTGAATTATCGAAAACGAAGCTTTTTATATATAAAATGCGAAGGGCAATGAAACGATAATACTAATTTTCACTCGCGGCAGTGGATCGCTTTGATGTCAGTGTTGGCATCGCATGAACATCCTGGGGGAAGTGCGGTCCACCAGAATCCTGTCCTCTTGCAACGTGAAAAGGATCTGTCAACCGCATACTGGCAGTCTCCAAGGCAAATAGATTATACACATTGTGTGCTTTTCGGTTTCCCTTGATTGTGTATCGTTACACCACCCATTTTGTTGGAAAATTAACAGCAATTCACTCTAAAACAAACGAGATATTGCTAGATTAATACCTCGAATCACGTTTTGAATACGTGGTAAAAATTCGTAAAGAAAAATATCGAAGGAAAGGTAAAAGTAAAATGAGATGAATTGAAATAGCATTTATCCAATTTATAAAATGTTGTTTAATGCTGTGAAAAAAAATTTTGAAACATTACATGGAAATTATACTTACATGAATGGAAATTTATACTTACACGAATTATTAAAAACTAAAAAATTAAGAACGATAGCTCTGTTAAAATAAAACAAATATGAAAAAGATTATCTACGAACTTTGAAAAAAACCATTTCTCACGTGTGCAGATAATGATCTTCGTACATCATTGCGAAATTGAAAATTCAAATTTCACTGCTTGATGCTGAAATATCAAAGAATTCAAGATCTTCGAGAAATGATTAAAATTACCTCCAAACTAATATTTAATTAATTGCAACGTCAAGATCAAACTCGTATGAAGATCGAAGCAATAAGATAAGAGCTTCAAGCCTCCATCCTATCTCTCGTTTGTGATAGAGCAACAAATTGAGCAAATACGAAGTGAAAAAAAAAAAAAAAAAGAGTAATCATTGCGCCGATATCGAACTTTCGTTTCGTTTTCAACTGCAGTAGTGGCTGCACTCTGACGAAAAAAATATGGGGATAAAAGCGGGCGCGTTTTTTGCCCCGACGAAAAATGTTCGAAGGGTTGCAGAGGGGTTGCGAGACGATATCGATCTCGATGCGATTTTACAGGTTGAACATTTACGTTATTCGACGAAGCCGAGACGCGAGTGTTCCCCGCTGGTTGCAAATACCATTTCCCCATTATGCGGAAATCCAGTGGAATCCCGTGTCGTTTCGTTTTATCCGTGGCACGCTGCGGACATCGTTACGTTCGATTTGCTTGCTCAGGGACTCTGTCGTTCCACCCTCTATGAAACCCACCCCCTCCTCCCTCTCTTCAGGTATCGTGGAATGCGCACCAGCATGCCCTTGATTTCACGGATAATGATATCCGCAACGAACGTTTCCGGTATTGTCAACATTCCGATCGAATTCTTCTCCACGTCGATCGCTGACTCTATCCAATCGACCTGATTCTGATCGGTTCAAAAGAGAAAGAGAGAGAAAAGAAAAAGAGTTTTTTTTATTTCATAGACGAAACGGATTTTTATTTCAAGGATTTGGATGGATATGTATCACTTTATGAAACATGCGACATTACAAAGATGGTAAACAATTATATTTTCTTAATTAAACAGAATTGAGCAAGTGATCATTCTATTGTATAGTTTTAAAAAAAATTCGAAGAGGATTATCCGAGGATATAGAATAATTTAAGATATTCGATATATCGTTTATTATTAAATCACCAAAAACGCGCGTGTTTTAAATAACATCGGCAGATATTTCAATGGAATTCGCATTACCGAAACGAGGTTCAAATTTGTTTTCAACGAAACGTTGAAACGTTCCTTTGGAAGGGAAAAGAGAAAAGAAAGAGAGAAAGAGGAAAAAGAAATAGGCCAGGGATGAGGATTTTCATAAGAAGGGCAAAACGCATATTTGAGAGCAATAATCCGTCCCGTTTTTTTTATGAAATTCGGTATACTCTCGGCTCTGTGCGGCGCACATCTGAAGAATTCATCTCGGTGATATATTGCAGACCACTGATTATCAACCAGATCAAAGAGCGACCTGATAAAACTGGATTTAATCTCTGATCTCTCCTCGCGATAGCTTCTTTTCCCGATTTCCTTTTACGTCTATTTTCCATGTCAAAGAATCGAATGGCGATCATCGAGACGGTATGACCGGTCACCAACGTAATCATTATATCGAGGATCGATGAAAATTTCCTTTTATATTAGTCTTCTTCGGCCAAGGAATTAATCGTAAGTGACGAATAAAATGTTACTTTTATTTCCAGTATTAAATCAAGCATATTATGAGAGAAGTTATAACAAAATAACAAAATAATCAAATTTCAAAATTCAGAATCGTTAATCACGAAGAAAATTATCATCCACAATTTAACCACAAGAGAGAGGGATAAATCATGCATGCCTTAAACCAATCTTGCCAATTTTAAAGTAAGTACCATTCTTATCAAATTTTAATATAACTAATCATTAGTTACTAAACTTTCGTTTTCATTTAAACAGTTACGAGAAACACGATATATAAGGGATTAAATCGAGCCAAGTTTAAAGCTACTTTTAACGTTAGCTTACCAAAAAAAGAGAAACAGAATAATTTCATCACCTGTCGATAGTAATTATACCAAGAAAACTATTATCACGTGTCGTCTCAATTTAATTCGAAACCAGCTCGTCGACTTAATTTCGCGAAGACGTTCCCTACCGATCCTGTAAATATTTATGAAAGTCTCGTAACAATTTTTAATCCACTTGGCGGACGGTAGCATCATTCCACCGGAAAACTTCTCCCATCGGATAGGAAACAGAGAGAGAGAGAGAGAGAGAGAGAGAGAGAGAGAGAGAGAGAGAGAGAGAGAGAGAGAGAGAGAGAGAGAGAGAGAGAGAGAGAGAGAGAGAGAGAGAGAGGGAGAAGTGGAGGAAGTGGAGGAACGAAGAGAAGGCGTAGAAGGAGCGGTTGATGCATAATTTATCACGGCCGGAACAAGAAGAAGGTGTTTCGCAGCTCGGACTGACCGGGCCGGAGATGGAAATCGCGAGGCGGAATTTCATTCGTCCTCGTACATTTTCACGCACGAATAGAACTTTGCATTGTCATCTCGTGTTTCACACGATATTCGTTGTTCAGGGTGGGCGATAACAATTTGATTATTCTTATATTTTAATACTTTGATGGTTTCATTCTTTATCCACGGAGAACGAAATAAAAATTTGCAAAATTCGTTTAATTCTTCACTTATATCATTCGTCTATTCGATGTAAAATTATATCATTAGATGTAGAGAAAAAAGACATCTTTATTCAATAAAGATCCTCGGTTTCTACATTTTTAGAAAAATAAGAGTTGGTTGGCAAAACGAACGTTTGTTGCTAACTTCATTAATTTTGAAGATACAACAATAAAATTTACAAGGTATTTGTAAAAGAATGTAATTAATTATTTTACTGTTAACTATTTCATTATTTTATTTATCGATTCATAGGTATTATTATTACAAAAAGAATTAGATTGTACAATTGTACAATTTACGTTCAATTATGGCTGGAAATAATTCAAAATTCTTTTAAAACAGTTGATCATTTTTCTTCTTTTACACACGTGAGGTTTTGTCCGATGAAAATATGATGTATGTTTTTTTGTAATATACGAAGTGTGAGCTCGCAAAACTTTTCGAGAGTTTCGAAACTTTTTTAACTGTTCAGAAGTTTATTGCTTCTGAAAGAGTGGGACGGTCTAAAAAGGATCAAAAATACTGTCAGTAAAGACTACGTCTGTCGTTCCAGATTTATGACACATCATAGATACTGAAATTTGGGCGTCAACAGGATGTGGGTACGCGCGTGACAAAAACTTTTATCAATATTCCTCACCTATTCTATAAATTTATTTCTCGATATTTAAAATTTTATTAATCTTTCTTTCGACAATTATCAAATTCACAAAACTTCAATAAAATAATAAAAATCTATATAAATATTTTGCCAAACTTGTAATTTTACATTCTCTCATATCATTTTAGAGGATTTGCTGAACACCTGACTAATTCTCTAAAAATAATTTCAAACCCTTCGTTTCCTCAATTTTCCTCCAATAACAGAAGTTTATCGTTTCAAGATTATCGTTCAATTAAAGTAAAAACACGAAATGAATTCGAAAAGTTTACGAAGGATTCTCTTCATTACATGTTTCGAAATTACTACTGTTCGATGAAGATAGAAAATAGAAAAATTGTTGTTGTTTCGAAGTATTGGAAAAAACAAAAGATGAAAATTAATGACAGAATCTTAATTTGAATAGTTTTTTTTAATTGAAAACTTTTTACTTTTACTCTTCGTTATTCTGCTCTCGAACTAACCACGAAACTTTCGAAATAAATATTGCAAGGATTTTCATGATCACCGTTTGCGAGATGCAACTACGAAGAAGCGTTGCGTTGCATTTTTCGTATACAGCGGAATTTCCAGCGAAAATAACGCTGGCCAAAAACTGGCGTTTGCATTCGTGCGAATAAAGAATAAATGAAAGTGCACTGGAGATCCTCTTTGTTAAGAGTTATCTAATTGAATTCTTTAATCGCTGTGCACCTCGAGTTATCCAACTTCATTCTAATGTCGTCATTTTCAATTTACCAACAAAATTTCGTATAAAATATTTCTTTTTAATATTGCACAACCGGCAGAAATACAAATATTGCATCTTCTAAATATAATTTTGGAATAAATTTCTTCCTTTTTAAATAAATTTATCCAAATATCCTCACGAGTCTTTAAATAAATTTCTCTAAATGCACACATTTTCTAATATCTAAATATCTAATTTCTCAAATCTTCATACTTAAAATACTCTAAATACCTCGATCATCGATCGTTGTAAAACACAAACCACCATCTGGAAGAGTACAACAAACAAGCGATCGATGGAAAATTCGTTCGATATCGATATTCATAAATCCTTCACGCATCGCGAAGAGACACACGAGCGATTTATCAACTCGGTTACCGATGCGCCTCGTTAATCGCCAATTATACAAGCCTGCGTGACGTTACGATAGAGCCAGAGTAAATACGCCATTTATGCATCCCCCTATCTCGAGTTATTGGCTGAATAATGCATATTAACCGATCTGCCGACGAGCTAGAACCCGATTTCCCTCGGGAACAGAGCAGTAGTATCCCGTGGATTCGCCTTCTTTCGATTGTTGAATCGACGACGATTTCCCGATGCAGGATTTCCTCTGGAATGGAAACTTCGGCCGAAACAATGCGGCCTGTATAGCCATTTTTTGGCCTCCAACGTGCAAACGCGATCCGTTAAATCGCTTCTTGGATACGTGGAATCGATCTCCAATTTCTATTTTCCTCGCTGCGAATTTCTGAAAACGATCTGCTGGAGAATGAACTTTTATCCTCGTCGACTTTTTTTGTAAAGTTTTTCCAAGATTTAGCCATGATAAATCGAATATATATCGGAAAAATACAAGATTGGATATAATTGTAGCGTTGTGAAAATTAAATTGTATTGATTGAAGATAGCAAAGAAAAAGGAAGAGGATGAAAGTGCAACATTTTGGGAATGAAAAAGTACCACTTCAAATTTATAAGTCGTTTAATTTAAAAGTATTCTTCTTCGATGTGAACTAGATGATGTAATCTAGATATAAAAATAATATAATAAGATAAATTCTCTTCCTTAGTTTGAAATGTTAATTGTCTTTCTACAATAATTTGAAACTCGAAAGAATCAGTGGATAATGTAAATAACAAATTTCTTTTTGTAGTTTGATAGTTTGATCGAGCACGACAAGGGATACTGAATATTACGTCATAGGAATCTGTGTACACAGAATCTCTCGAGACAATATCCTTTTGTTGGACGTCTTTTAATTCTCAAACTTTCACGGTAATTGTTTAACGCTTTCTCTCGATGCAAACTTTCGGAACATGTCGTGACTTTTGACATGGCGGTTACCCCCGATCCTGTTTCTTGAACTCCTCGATAATAAGGATAAACGCCTGGTTTCCCCTCTAATAAAGCCGAGTTTATGCTCGAGAATAAATAAATAACATGCAATTTTACGCGTGTGACAAGTTTCACAATAATCAATATATATTTCTATTCGATTTTTGAAATTTGTTACTGAGAAAATCTTTGGAATGAATACGGTGAAGTTGGATTGAAATCTGATGTTTAAGTTTTTTCAACTGGATAATTGCTCGATTGAAAAAGATAGAAAAGTATCTTTCTTCAAAGAGTTTTAATCGAAAGGGAAAATTGTGTATAAAAGTTGCAAATAGTGTTCCATGAATAAAGAAAATTTTACAATTCTTCCGACATAATTTTCCAATTATCCTTTTCGTTAACCAAACTCTCTTAACCAACTTCTTAACTAATTTTCCCCCGATATTCCAAGACTTTCGAAAAATTTCGAAATTTACACTTACTAAACTATATACACACTTCTACATCTAATACATTTTTCAGATCGTTTTAACAAACGTTTAAATAATAACGAACAAAAGAAGAAGAACTTTCGGATATGAAAATAAAAGATTTAACGACACACATCTTTCCTCTTGGCGACAACCAATTAGCAGCAACGTAATTGCACAGCATACAACACACGCATGCACGATTTCCTCAAAAGTTGCCTCGTCAAAAATTAAAAAAACAGTGGAGGAGGGAAGAAGAGTAGTGTCCCGGTTAAGGCACAACCTGAACATTAGGCGGGCTTTTCATACGGAAAATAATAACTGGGCTAAAAGGTGGCAGTGAGGGGAGAGGAAGAGAGTCGAGAGTATAAAAGATACATGGATTTCTTGGTGCGCTCGACGGTCCGACGAACGGGAAGCCAGACGGGCGGAGAGCGCAGCTCTTGAAAGTCCTGGATAAAGAAGGGCTCTGCATAATGGATCCTCTGAACAAAGAGCAACGGATGAAGACCTTCGTGAGCGTTTACGAGCTCCCTCGGCTGGAACGCGTTGCTTACCAATTCGAATAGAAACAGTTTTTTAATTAACAGGCTAAGCTCTCCTTTCAAGTTCTCGCGCTGGAACACCTGCCCCGCCGCTTAGCGAATCTTCCTCGCCCTTTGGAATTAGGCATGGCTCGGTGAACGGATGTTACTGCTGATTAGATGCAGTTACAGCTAATTGCTCGTTCTTATTCCTCCTCTCAGAGAAGGATTTTAATGTACGAACGTGTGACAGGGGAGGAATTTAGGGCGAATGTGGATTAAAATTCAGGGGAGGAGATTATTTTGTGTTCGGAGGTTTAAGTTTTGTATTTGAGAGATTGAAGTGTGTGAATGTTCGTGCAATTAAAGAAACTTGTTTTATTTAGTAAATGTATGATTCTTTTCTTGCTATTTGTAAAAAGTAATAAAATTGAATCTATCCTGAAAGAAACATGCTTCTCATAAACAAAAGCTAATACAAATTCGAAAAGATCATCATTCAAAGAGTACTAGTTTCACGATGATTTCCTGTAATTTTTTCATATTCAACAACTTTTTCGTAGTAAATTCCAGTTGGTTTTCGAAAGAATCCGATCCTCTTCGGAGGAAATTTCATCGATTCATCGTGTCGAGTCAGTGTTCGCAAAAATTTCGCGAAGTTCCGTCATGAAACGCGCGGTTCCTATGGCTATAGTTTGTCGTTAGGTTGGAAAAGGGCGAGTCCAACTTCCCGACGAATCGACGAAGAAGTTTTTTGGACCGAATGCAACTTTTTAAACATCCAAGTAACTCCTGTGGCCGTGGCACACAACTTTTTGCCAAAGGACTTTATTTGTCCTCTGATCCGCGTCAAAATTTGTCGAGTTTCTAGAGATCACGATTTCCAAACTTCTTACTATCCTCTGTTCTTCGATCGGGGCCGGAAGTCTTTAACAACGAAGCTCAATTTTTACGAATTTTTCTTTCGACTTTTGAGATTTCCCGCCCCGATGTTTCTTCCGTGGGGGATAATTTAGGTTAGAAACGTGTAGAGAAAGTAGAGGAGAAGAAGAGGAAAAGTTGGGAGAAGAAAACTGAGAAGAAAGTTTGATAGAATTACCGTAAAAGGTATTAGCCTCGTGTGTTTCGTTTGTGTTGAAGGATGAATGGAAAAACGGTTTGATTAACGACAATGGAAAGACATTTGCAGTTTTATGATATCGTTCAATGAGAATCTTGAATTTTAAAATAATCGAGAGAAAATAATTACGAGAAAAGTATAGATATTGTTGTTCTCTTTCTGATCACTGTGATAAATGATTAACGAATTTGTATAGAACGAAAGTACTTTTAATTTGAAAGATAAGTTATAAGGAAAAGATAAAAAATTGGATATTAAGTTTCACTTAAATATCTTTCTCAGAACGAGAAACCAAAAAGAAGATGATATCGTATGTGAATTCTTCGTGTTTTGAAATTATAATGAAAAAGAAAATCAACAATGAAACGGTTTGTTATGTTATTTATTTTATTACACAGAATGGTGAAAGTCGCAGTACAAAAGAAGACAGAACAAATCTCGTTATGGTGACACGGATTCGAGTGCAACCGTGAATTCCTTGAAAGTAAGTTTTACTCGTTAAGATTTCCTTGTCCCTTTGGAAAACCTACTTTCTCTCGAGAATCTCCTATCGTTTCGAAAAACAATACCGTACAACAAGCAAAGGATTACGCTTGGAAATACGAAGAAAAAAAGAAAGAAGAGAAAATATTTCGAAACAACGAACAAACTAGAAGAGGTTTGCAGAAACCTCCAAAAAGATTACAGCATCGAATGCGAGAAATTCCATTGAATCGAGAAATACACTTTTTACTGATTTTTTTACACTTTTTGTAAACTGAAAAGTATAAAAAAAATCTATGCAAAGAATAGCAAATAAGAAAACATTTATAACTTAATCCTTTATAAATGGGTATCTCCGCAATCAAATGTTTTCCAATGATAACTGTTAATTTTTTTATATTAAAGAATATAAGAAATCTTATTTCTTATTTCTTTTTTTTTTTTTTATTTTTGGAATTATATGACACGAATGCATATCCGTGTTCAGATTTGCATTCGTTCCGTCCAAAAATGTTATTTTTTTTTTGTTTTTGTTTCGATCACTTGTCCGGGATTCGTTGTGCGGGTGAAAATAAAAATTTCACTTACGTATTGCACACTACTACCCAAACAAATGATAAAAAAAGCAATAGTGATAATAAACTATTGCTTAAAAGGTGCATAGAAGAATGTCAAATTTCACTGCACAATTTCTACACAAATCAAAATTGTAGAAACTTCTAAAGCCACTCTTCTCCCGACTATCTCCATATTATCCAATAAGAATAGAAAAACATTTCGAAACCCATTCCATAGTCTGTTACCTAGAAGTATGTACCAAGCCATGTTTAATCCAAATCGCTTTGATGATGAAAGGATCGGATAAGTCTGGCCTCGTGCGCGTCAAAAGGGAGAAAAGCAAATTCAACGGTTCGATCAGGTATATTTAAATATCGAAATTTAAAAATACTAACGAGAATCGAAGCCATCTAGCGACATAATCGGTAAAACAACTCGATGCGCTATCTGGTGATAATAATCTGCATTCGATCTGTTAGCGATCAGTTGCGGGATTCGTGACTTTACAACTATATATGAAGAATTCAAAAGCCAATCAGTGTAAATTATATTTTCTGAAAATGAATTAATTGTATAAGAATATTTTTTATTATTTAAATTTTTAATTAACAAATCAATTAAATGATAATTAAATTATTGAAATAATTTTTTAATCGATTTATCAACTAAAAATTTGAATTATGTATATTATTTGTGAACTCATACACGATGAATATACAAATTTATTATAACGTTAATCAAATTATATAATTTTTATAACATACTCTGTAAATATATATCGTTTGCTTGTCAAACGATTCTGTCCATAAAGAGTTGAAACATTCGTCGTGTAATCCAATTTATATTTTATAAACACAACGAAATACACGCGAATCGGTTAAATCGATCTTCGATAATCCTCTAGTTAACAATAATTAAATTTTACGCGGACTCTCTTTTCTGATGATATGGAAAGGATAAAAAAATCATTAAAAAATCGATCGGATATTCCATTTAGAATATCGTACATTCTCAATGCTTCGTTCTCCCCGACGACACGAATAAACGGTCGATAATAATAATAAATAAATTTGTTTCGCTTATAGAAATTTAAAGGTGACAATCGAGACACGAATCGAGCCATTATATCGTCGGCAATCACTGCGAACGCACGCACCGTATTATTATTCCATCAATCGTCGTTCGTTCGTCGAGGTAAAACGAATCTTTTTTTATCTTCGAAATTGTTTTTTATCTTTGATTTTGCTTCGATTCTTCGCATTCGTTCGTCGCATTATCCCATGCATCGAGTTTGCGAATTTCGAGACAAACAAGTATCGATAAAGGAAATATTATTTTATATTTTTTATACGACAATACGATGTTCGCGTATTAATGGCGATTCCGGTTTATTTATTCACGCGTGTTATAGAAGAAAAAAATAAAATAGGATTTAGATTTAAACGATCCGACGGTGGTGTAATTTTAAAATTCTTTTAAAATTTTTTATATTTTCGGATTGTTACGAGGAAAATGTTTTATCTTTCGTGGTTTTTTTTTCGGAGAATAGAATTAAAATAATCTGCGTATTTCCGTACATTTAAATTGTATTAAATATTGAATACAATTGTTAGATATTTAATAATATAACGATCATTGGTGTATCGGTATTTTGTTTAAACTTTAATAGAAAATGGTATATCAGATATAAAATTTATTTAAAATTTTTATACGTTTTACAATTACATTCGATATAACATAAATATTTTTTTTCCAAAACGATATAAGATTTACATTTTTATATGACTCGCAGTAATAAAATTAATTTTCCATTCCAATGATTTCAAAATCATGCAAAATTATTATTGAGCCTTAAAAATAGATCAAATCGCGTTATCAGACTGTCCATTTTACACGGAACAATTGAAAAAATTTTACACGAAACAATTGAAAAAGTTTTTCACGAATGATCGATATAAAAGCTGTCCTCTTATCTCCATTCTCCGCGCGATTTATCGGCAAAAGGTGGCTCCTTTTTCCAGCTTCTTGCCGTTTAAAGGACCGTGACGTAATGAGGGGGCCCGACAAAGAATCGATCGTAAACTTTGAAAACCGCGCGACGAAATACCCTGCAAGTACTTAGATTGGAAATCCTGGACGAGCAAAAAGAAGCAAATCCGGAGAAGAGAGGCGGGAATGTAATATCGAAAGATATTTTCGCGGTCCAGAAAGAGAGAATGAAGAAGATATAAGAAGATTATTAAAGTTTGTCGAAATATGGCATAATTTAAACGTGTAAAAGACTCGTTTTCTTAAAATAACGATTCGAAAGGGATATTGGATTTGATATTGAAAGTTTAAAATTTAATAATCGAAAGAAAAATATCGGAACAATAAGAGATGTAAAATTTAATACGAACAAACCGTAATATATATCAATTCGATTTTTTCATTTAACATTCAATTCTCGTATTAAAGTTCAGATTAACGGTTCAATAGAGAAAGCCTTTCTTTAGAACTGATAAAGAAATCAACGGCTTTCGTGCAATCGTTGATCGGATTTTCTTTCATCCAGGAAATTCATAAGTTATTTATTCGTTTCTTAGGAAGAAGTTTGTCGATTATTTCCGTATTATCGATCACGAAAATCATTCGTCTTTCTACGATAAAATTCACTTCAAACTCATTTGTTATCTATTTAGATGAAAATATCACTGAAATTTCGTTCGTTCGAACAAGAATTTGTTTTTTTTTTTCTTTTTTAGGAATAATTAGAAATTTTTAATTATTATGAACAAATCAACTGCTGTAGAATAAATAGTTCTGATTAAATTAAACGATATTGAATTATTATTGGATATCATGCACGTAATTGACAAGTCAAGCGAATAAATTTTTTAATACGAATGCACACAGAGGAATTTCATATCGTCTCTCTTGAGATCTACAATAATCAGTCGAATTATTGCTCTCCATCGTATTGCACGCTTATATAACAGGCGAATCGTGCTTTGTAGATTCGCGTTAATGGCGAGTCACTTTGCTTTTATGTCTGCTGGCCGATCATAAAATGCCAATTATATTCTATTCCGCCATTATAGCCAGCATCGCTAAGGGAACGCATGATATTTTTTTTCTTTCTCTCTCCTTAGAAATTAGATTTAATTACGAAATAATTGAAACATTCGTGGAAAAATGTTTTTTAAGTTAATTAACGAGGAAAAAATTCGCATTTCTCGTGGAAAATAACGAAAATCAAAACTATCAATAGAATATTTTATTGTTCTAAAATTATTCGATAGTAGTGAAGTAGAAATATTGAAAAGATTTGAACGATAAAAATCTATACATATACATATATATATATTATATAAAGAATAAAAATTTTTCATAGAATTTAAACGAATTATAAAAATTTAAAATTACATATTATTAGATTATAGATTTTATATCTACTTGCAATTATAATAAAAATCGATTTTATTCGAGATATAAAAGAATCGGTCAGAAATAGGGCGAAAGGGGAGAGAAAGCAGTTGTGCTCGCTTTTGCAAGTTGAAAAGAGAGAGGATATTTCTTTTTACTTTGTCGTAGTCCTCGTTGAAAGGAACTGAGACAAGTGAGAGAGAGAGAGAGAGAGAGAGAGAGAGAGAGAGAGAGAGAGAGAGAGAGAGAGAGAGAGAGAAAGCAAGGAAACGGAACTAAGTGTTTCCATTAAGCAGACTCCTTGTCCTCTCCTTTTCTTCTGTTTTTAGTCTCTTAAAAAAAATGAAACGGCTCGTGTTTTTCATATACTCGGAACTTATTCGTCTTAAGAGGGTTAGTAAGATGGAAAATGGAACGAATCGCGGATTTTCATTCAGATATCTAACCACTTTCTATCAAAGAAACATTTACCAGATATCCTTTTATCGATGATACAAGTAGGAAATTAAAAAGATTCTTAAGATTTCCATACAAATTAATTTTATCACCTTGACAATACGAAAAAGAAATGTTTTCTTTAAACAATTAATGATATTGTAAAACTTATTTCATTTTATTTAATCGAAATTAAAGAAAAATTAATTTTACGATCGTATAGAATTAAATTTTTCAATTAATATTGATATTTCCATTATAGCTTGAAATAATTAATTACTTATACCATGAAGTAATTTATCCCGAGACAATGGGGGATCAAAATTGTCAACTCATCTAAAAAAGATATGATAAATGATTCATGAAGTCTCGGAGACAATAAATTCATTCGGTTGAAATGGGACTAGTTTTTTAAACGGTGGAGGGGTCATCACTTTGCAATTATCGTGAGCTCGCAAGTAACTGTCGTGAAACGTTAATTTATCAAGAGGAAGAGGCGTGACGCTGCGTTTTAAACAATATTGATAACGATTGCTCCACCACAGGGATCCGTTACAACCGGGATTAAATCGCAAAAATTGAATATATACAGTGTAACATGACGTTTATCAATTGGCCAAACGATGAAACTGGGCGTACCGTCATAATTGTTAATTAATAGAAGATCGTTTTTTACCATCGAAAATATATATCGGTGTTTAAAACGAGTATTTGTAACAATTAAATTTATAAACGTAGAAATATTAAACAAATGTTAAACAAATTGAACAAATTATAATTAATTAGTTGCCAAATTGGCGCGCAATATATTTGATCGAAGTTCATAAAATTTGAATTTTCCCTCGCAGAGAAATTTTTTAGAATTCCTTTTTCTCTCTCGTAATATTCAAAATATTTTTTCCAATAGTAAAAAGTTATTTAAGTTATATTTTATTCATTTCAAATTGAAATAATGTTTAAAAGAAAAAGAAAAAAAAAGAGAGAAATTAGTTCTTGTAATATATTGAGAGGATATTTAAATTTTCGGCTTAATATCAAGAGCAAGGCTCGAAATTCAAGAAAATTATGCCTTCGCTCAAATTGTAAAGCACTTAACGCACATACACACGACGACAGTTTGCCGCTGTCATGTGAAATTTCGAGAGAGCTTTAGCCTGAAAGCTTTCGTCCTGGAGGATGCAACAAGTATGCAATCCTATTCAAAATATAGTAAGTCCATACAGCTACATAGATTGCATCACGTTGCAAGGGAAATTTTTTCCAAAATTGAAGAAATACCACATTTACAATGAAATCCCATCACACTTTTAAATTACATTCGATTATAATTTTTTTATTGATCCTAAATAATCCAAAGATATATTTTTGATAAACTGTCAATTAATTGTTTGATTGTTCATAAACGATCGAACGAATTAATTATATTCTGGTTAAAATATCGTATCACTGGCGAAATGGCTATAATAATATTCCAATCGTGCAGTTTTCAATTAACATGGTAATAGATATATTCGTTAACAAATTTCTGTAATTCTATATTCAAATCAGAGAGATTTTCAAGAATTAATATTCATCGATTCATTCTCGAATATCGTACGACAAGCATGCTTTCGACAAGTGGTCGCGATAATCGGTTTCAATAAAAATAACAAATTACTAAAAAAAAAAAAAAAAAAAAAAAAAAAGGAATTCTACAGGGTATTTTTCTTTGACGATGTAAAACGAGAGTGATTGAAGTTAACGAGCATCGACGCACTCGCGTATTTACCAATCCGAAAACTAGAACAATGTCCGACACCGTACGATAATGGATTTTGCATTCAAATTTTTCACGCGCAAGTTTTTAATCAGTCACTGGAACACCGTGTGCAATTTCGCTGGGGAGGGAAAAAAGGCAAATAATGTTTTTACGGGGGAACGATGTAAAAACTATTTTCGAGAATAGGCAATTGTAAAAATTTGCTTGGAAAAAAAAAACACATTGATTTACGTCATCTGATCCGAATGAATAAATCGACTCACTATGGCATGTAAAAATTTGGGAATTTCCATCGTGTTTTTAAATGACTTGGAATTAACGTTTTTCGTTTAAAAAGAATATTACTCGAAATGACGAAACGCGGTTTTGGATATGCCAGTACAATTAAATTTTATTCACACATGGAGACAATTATATCGATATATAACAATGCAACTGTTCAATATTTCACATAATACGATTAATAACTTAAATTATAGCTGAAATATTTGATTATAAATTGATTGTCATTTTTACGAAATTAATCTTAAATTAATTAAATCGTTTTAATTCAAAACATCCCAAATTAATTCAACCTGTCAATTGTACATTACTTCATTTCGAATTTAAACTCACTTCTGTCTTCCATAACAATCTATTTCAATTATTCCAGATATACATCTCTCCCTCCCCCTTCCCCCCTCCTTCTCGCCTCAAACTAATCGACAATATCCTACAACAATCCACGCGATCGTTCGTCAAAGCAGAACGACAAACATAAGCACAACGACGGGTTCGTCCACGCGGAAACACATCCACCTCGTGAAACCACCCCGTCAATCAGGCAACCACCTCGTTTCGTCCCGCGGGACGAGAGTTAAAACTCCGCCCATCCCGGTTCCAGGCAACAAATTCATCCGATCGAAATGATTTTTACTTTCGTAGAACGGTTTATCGCGTCTCTCCTCTGAACAGTAACGAAACGAGAGGTGGACGGGCAAAGTTAACGAGCATCGGCGAACGGTGGCGTGGTATTTATCAGCTGGAAGGCATGGAACGACGGCTGACCGTCCACGGGATGATGGATACCCTAAAATAGAGGAAGCTCGAAGCGTTTGCCTCGCGTTTTGGCCCATGGCCAGGGACCACTCGGTGCCTGACATTTATGCGTTATTAATGCATCGGAAACATTTCGCCTCGATTGCCGTGACAATGGATTTAATCGTATACCGGCGAGTTAACCTGCAGACGACGCGATTCCAACCATCGGAACCGCCACTCTTTCTCCCAAACTCGATGCCCCGCGCTCGTTGCGTCAGCTACTTTTTCCGTTGTCCGTCCATCCATCCACCCGAGCCTTCCCCTTTTCTCAACCCCGTTTTCTCCCCGTGTATCCGTTGCGCATCCCCCTCCTGCCGACTGGCCGACTGCCAGAATGTTTTTATTAACTGTTCTGTATAATTAGAGCGGAGCGGATATTTCGCCGGGTCGGCGAGCAACGACGGAACGGCTGTGTCGGCCTTCTGGGTCTCGTTCAATTTATTATAATTGAACAAGTTTCGGATACGTTCCCCTTTGAGGGATTCGTTTGAACCCCTTTCTGGGTTGTGCTTCGGGGGAAGGGAAGGAGGGGGTGTAGGATTAAGGGAGAGTGATTGAGAGATCGATGAGGATTGAATATGTGCGTTTGCACCTTTTTAAAAATGAAAGGATTTATTATATAATCATCACGCGCAATCGATCGAATTTAATTTATTTGTTGATGAAATCCCGCCATCATGGAAATCATGTAAATAAATTTAATTAGGGGCAGCGACGATGAATTTCATATCGAATTTCTTCCAAAACGTTCTCTTCGGATATTACAATGAATGTTGGGAGGGAGTGTGTCTCCAGTTCAAAGGATATTATCATTGGGGAGCTTAAGAGGCGAGGAAGAAAGCGTGTGGAAGTGGAAACGGGCTTCCATTCGCAAAAATTGAATATCATTCACCGCCATAACTCACGAAATGACGAGTGAAAGGGCGAGAGAGGGTGGCAAGATGGCAAGGGGGGAAGGATTTAAAAGTAAAATGCAATCTCAGCTATGCAAATGCAGCATAAATCGGTAGGAAATATGCGGTATATTGAATCGAAGACGTTCGATTTTCTGCATTTCTATCTACTTAATTGGCCTTAAAATAAACCCTTCTTTCTTATTTCAACTTATTTCTGGGCAACGGTGTTCCTTCAATGCGAGTCAATCTTCGCGATTATGTATAATATAACAGGCTCCTTCTTTTTATTTTTCATCGAATCGCGTTGAGAATATCAAAATAAATTTTGATCGTATTATTATATATCTGTGCGAAAATAGCAATGTTCGCGAAAATATTTTACCTCATTACACTTTATAAATATAATTTCTACCTTCAATGCCTATTAACTTATTGAAATAATTACAAAGAAATTAATATTAATCTTCAAGGGACAGGATTTATCGATGTTATGCCAATTAGCGAACTCGAATCGAATATCGAACGCATCGTTAACGAGATCGATCGAGAATTACAGTCTTTGATGTGCATTTTTCAAAGGCTTACAATTTGGAAAAAAAAAAAAAAAAGAAACGACGATAAGAAACGTTTCGGTGTTACTGGTTTCTCCTTCCTATTCCCAGAATAGATATCGAAAGAATCTCTTTGCGATCGACGAGGAGACAGGATTTTGTCCGGATTGAAAGGTACGGGAAGAAGGGATGAACATTCTTCCCGAAGAATCTTGCGTTACTTTGAGAAATTCGATGGTTTGCTCGACATCAAAGAGTTGGAAGATTAATAGTTCGTCACAGTCATTCCTGAATCTCGCCCCCCAATATCCTGATTCGACATGTGAAATTCATGGTTAGTATATCTACATCTAAGTATGTACATATATTTTAAACTACGTTTAACGAAGAAAATCATATACTTAAAAGTCGAAAATCAACCAAATACTATATCCAAGAAGAGATTCTTTATATCTATAATATTAATATTCGAAATCTAGGTTTATTAATTAAAAAATAATATGAAGAGAATAAAAGGCGAGAACTATTTAATAATGCAATGCACTCGAATATGTACTTGTGGAAAGAGTCAAAAGTTACGATATTAATTTTCAAAGAGAAATACAACTTTGATGTAGACGTAAGAGGGCGCATAAACGATAGGTAATTCGTTAGCCCTTAAGGCTTGTGGAATTAGATTCGTTTATATATCTGGTTGGATATTACAGCCATAAAATGGCAAAGTCTCGAGTAAATGAGAAATCCAGCTTAATGGAACTTCCCTTAAACGAACTTTCTGGTTTCAGAACAAGCTGGTAAGATTGGCAAGGCGAGTCGGAGCGGCTGAAGTTTTACTAATTATTTTATCAGTGCAACGGAGTATTTACTTTGAAGACACGAAACAATATAATTCGAACAATTAAATGACCAACTCGACTTGTGACTAATTCCCAAAGACTGGAGAACTTTTAAATTATCGTTATGAAAAAATCGATACGATACAATTGTATTATAAGTCATCCATTACACTCAAGACAAGAAAGAATAGGAGAAAATCAATAAATTATAACGTATGCACATAAATTTTTCAAAATCCTTCATTCGATTTCATCTTCATTTATTTTAAGAATCATCGATCAAATCTAAATAAAAACCTAAAAACAAAATCTCAAACGTGAACGTTAAAAGCCACAAGAATCGCAAATTTTCCATGATATCTTAACATCGCAAAAAAAAAAAGAAAAAAAAAAAGTTTTGAAACGATCAATTTCAAGAAACTTTCGCCAAGTATCTAGCCATTACGTATAAGCCAAACCGCAAGAGGGCGACACATTCTTCGTTCCCAGAGAGTTTGTTCGTTATTTGTTGGAACGGATAAGGACAAGTGCGATTTAGCTTGCAAAAAGTGTGACGGGTAAGATGTAAATGAGGGTAATTTATCGAAGAGCAGAACGCGAAACGTTGGCCGCGTCGAAGTTCGCTTCGCTTCGGGCATACTTATTCATAAACAGGGGGATTTCGAGCGAGTACCAGACCTCGTATTTCACGTAGCCCGATCCCCAAGTTCGCTGGAAGACGCACTTACGTACATCCCTCGTCTAGAGTTACGACGAGCATATTTGCAAGAACGATATTTCTCCATGGTAAAATCTGAGTTAATATCGAGCCGTGCAGATGTCCTCGCATTATTGCGAGTAATATTTGTAAGATGTTAATCACGAGTGGATTTTAGAGAGACTTTGTAACGAACGTGTTCGCCTATCCAAAATTTTGGATAGTTAAAAATTCATTGGGGTCATTCAATAATCTCTTTTTAGAATATTTTATGTTAGGAATAATATGTATTAAAACTTTGAAAAGAACTTCATATTTTAATGTTTTTATTTAAATACGGATACAATTTTAAATTATAATTTAATTTTTCTTTAATGATAATGCGCGATAACGAATGTATTTTTATAAAATTTGGATATCTGTTTTAGGAATATTGAATTTTGAAAAAAAATTCTTAATAAACATTTAGCAAAATTTAATTCGTAAATAACGAAAATTCTCATGGAGAACAAAAAATTTTTAACGAGATCTCATACTTTTTATTTCTCTGTTTTCTATATTTTTCCGCCACGTTTGTTAACACACTTTTAAATCTATTTTTCCACGTAGTTCCAACGACGTAAATACCACTACGATCCAAACTAAATTCTTAGACAACAAAAGCGGGAAAACTTTTCGAGATAGCACGAGTAACGGATTCAACCTGTTAACCCGATGGTCGTTCACCCTCAAATAAAATAACTCGAGTTTTTAACAAGCCAGAAAAAGGTAACCATAACTTTATAAGAAATTAAGATAATTATTTAGAAAAGAGAATGATTTCGAGCATTGCATTCTGACAATCCAACGAATTTCTATTTATAGTTTTAATAAAGAATGAATAAAATTTATTGAATTATTTTCATTTACAAAATTGTTAAATCATGAATAGATTGCAGATTTTTATGAAACGCGTTTGAATATTTGATTAATATATTCGATTTTTCATATAAAAGAAATATAAAAGAAACTATGAATATATACTTGAAGTCATTTTTTGATTTAATTCGAAATATAAAGATCTAAAGTGTTCATATACTTAACACGGCGCAGAGATTATGAATGGGCTCGCGACCCAGTGACCTATATTTTTTCATAGAAATGCGTACCGTTTTTCCTAGGAATCGCGTCTGTCGCTTGTCTAGAGTTTGGTCAGTGAGTCGAAGTGCAAAGAGAATTCGGAATAAGGACGAAGATGATAAACGATTAAAAAATTACCATTTTCTTTACACGATGATAACGACTTAAATTTTTCCTAATTTTAATAGAAAGTTTAATCGAAATGGAAAAAAAAAATTACATTTACAACGATCTTACTAATTATCGAAGATTCTAAATTAATTTAAAATATCCTCTGGTTGAATAAAACCTTTATCAACTTAAAAATCACTAACAAATACGAAACTTCCAAAATTTGTCTTCAAAAAGAAAAAAAAATGCAATAATCCCAAATCACAATCGAATTTTGCATCCTACATTTTTTCTCGCCGCAATACATTTATATAGTAACGATGAACTGCCAACGGTGCACAAAAAAGTAGGTAACGGAAAAATAAATGGAATTTTTAAAATGTCGTTGCGTCCATTGGATATCACGTAACGGTGCATCGATTCACACGTTTTTCCGATACTTTTGATTAGTTTTAATCGAGGCCTCTCTCTTCTCTTCCCCGCGTTTTTCCCATTTTCCCCGCACGTGCACACACAGAGAAACGAACTTATGTTCGCAAATTATCAGGAATCGTGTGCAATCACGATTTATGTCGAGATCGTTTACTCGTGGAAAGAAAAAGTTCATCGAGATCGTCTTACTTTGATGGCGATAAAATTTTACCCCCGACTCGATCGACAAACGTATTTCGAAAATGTTCGATCGAGTAACACGATCGTAACCCTGAAACGATTGAATTAATATGAGAGAAGCAGGATAACTTTACGATCGTTGGGTAATATCGGTTTAATAGCGACATATATCTGTCAGTTTCAGTAAAAAGGAAATGGCGGTAAAATTAGGTTCCGATTGAAAGAAGAAATTCATCGTCGTTAAATTACTTAATCCGTCCGTAATAAAATTTCGTTTTTTCTTTCTTCTTCTTCTTTTTCTTCAACTTTTATTCTTTCATAATGAATTACTGTTCGTTCGACGAACAATGATAAAAGAGTAAACTTCTTTTTGAGATAGAATATAATTTCTCACGATCTAATATATCCTTTTCTTTTTTAAACTCTAAAGATAAAAATGTTAATTTTGTTTTCTCTTAGATATAATTCGAAGACATTGGAACGCAGACTCGAAAGAAGAGGAGAAAAGTTGCATCCAGCTCAGGAATATCGACGTTAATGTTTATGGTATTATCCAAAGGAAAATGAGCTACTTTGAATTTCCTCGGTGGTCTCGAAACGTAGGAAGCTATAATCCCTCGCATTACTTCCTCATCTTATCTGACGTTCGACCAGCGAGCGTTCGGCTTCCGCTTTGCAGAAGCGCATAAATGAAGACAGACGGTATTGACGTCGGGAATGGTAACTCGGTCGGTGGAAAACGCGGCAACTCGCCCGCGGCTAAACGACTGCGACCAGGGAAAAATTCTCTATTTTTGCGAAATACACGATTAAAGTGTAAACGCGTAACGTTACACAAACATTACACGAAACGAACGATTCAAGAAACTTCTATTCTATTTTCTATTTTTGGCGATTTGACGATTCTTTTTCTAATCGTTTGCATACATGAATAGATGATTTTTTATTATTTTTTAAAGGAAACGTGTTCCTTTATTACGGTACAAAAAAATTCTCACTCGATGAAAATAAAATAAAACTATCTTAATAACACGAGTACCGGTATATGACGGTAAAGTTTAATAAAATGTTTAAGCACCGTTGTAGAATTCAGGTAGCGGAAACTTCGAATACCGTTAAATGGTAAGGTTAAATACAAGAAGTTTTCACGTTTGCGTGTCATAGTTCGTAAATAACTGTAATTTTGAACATGTGTGACTGTCGCGACAAGAAGCAGCCAAGCTCTGACAGTAGAATTCGCGTTCCATTTATCTGCCGCGAGTAGTAAAGGTAAGTAGTGTACGAAACCGTGAGGACGTTTCAACTTGCGAGCAACTTATAAACTTTAAAATTTCGTTATAATTTATATTTATATCCATTGTCAGTCAAAATGTTTCTCCTAATCCAGCATCTTATTATTATAATATCACGTAAAATATATACGTGGTGAATAATTTTTCAACGAAATCTAATCGTTCTCTCAAATATAAATAATCTATTGACTTATTTATCAGAAACTGGGCGTTGACAGTGTCAATTCTCCAAATGAATTATGCCACCACTAATCTCTCCGGTATCATAACGGCTATTATTGCACGGGCAATGCGACCTATTAATTTAGATTTAGATTGCACACTCGATTCTACCGGTTTCAATTATTCACGCCTCTGGAGTGAGTAAGCATCGAGAAGGGAATCAAAATTCGTTGCTATCATGTATTGTGTAATTATTGATCACGAGGCATATGTAGCCGCTGAGTTATGCATCCAGGAAATAGAGCCTGATTATTTACAGCTGTTTCATATCGATGCTCTAATAAGCAAGAGACATAATTCCTCCTATTAAATCGAACTCGTCAGTGAATCCATCGCGCAAAATGTTGTTTTTGAATATTTATATTTATGCCTTCCTCAAGAAAGCTAATCTTTAAACAAATTTAATTAAATTCACGCATTGTAGTAGATTCATAACTTGATTGAAATTAGAAAAAAATTTTCTTATGAAATCTTCATTTATTTATATATATCCACTGCGATACTTATTGCACGAAGATCTTTATTACACCCATCATACCGCATCGCCATATCATAATGAATAGAATTTTCATGTCGTTAAACATTTATTTATAATAAATACGAAGGATTATATCCATAAATCTTCCATAAATATCCTCTCTAGCGTAGCAATAAAAGAAGCAAAATTCTAGCATATAATTAGAAAAGTTTGGTTTCATGATGAAAATATATAAATTCTTCTTGTATATGGTAAGGCTCGCCTTTAAAATTATGACTAATCTGTCTTGTAATCCTTCTTTTTTCCTGATTCAACTACCTGAGAACGTTTTCCTTTATTTTCTTAGAAAATTAGATTTTTAAAATTTATTATTCTGCCAGAAAACTGCATTTTCAGCATTATTGTGTGCCTTTACTTTCTAAGATTAAGGACAAATGACTTTCAGTATGGATATTTATCTAATCTATTTTATTCTATATTATTGTATTATTATTATTACAGTTAGTTTATAAATTTAATACATATTTTATTTCAGTTTCAATTCAAAATTACTTTCAAAATCTGTAATAGCGATTCTTAACAATATTTATTCGAACAATTAAAAAAAAATATATATATAATTTTACAACGTATTTGTTACATTGCAAAATAATCTCTTCACAGAATTGTATTAATTTGAATTGTATCGACAAAAAATTTATAAAATATGGTTTCATTTAACTGATCAGATTCTTTAATCCAAATTCATCGTTTGCCTTGATCCCGTTGTAATCGTTCGATAGGCAAAGTTTCGCCTGAATTTCCACCGCCTGGACCTCGTTAAAAATATGTATCATCGAGCTAGCACATCGTTATTTCGCTTATCGGTCTGAATGCGGATACCGCGATGCAGCTGAATTATGCCGCGAATATTAATGACTGGAGCCAACTGTGTTCAGTTGAAAAATGCCGTATTTTCGATTTACATACATATACACCCGTGTTCTCTCCCAATCTATTCGCTAATAGTCCATAATTTCAACGCGTACTGTACTAATCCTTGGCAAAGCAAAAGTAATTGCAAAACGAAACAGCAAAATCGAAATTTTATCGTTCATTCCTCCAGTTTAAGCTTTACAATGAACCTAAAATATTCTCCTTTTGAATGTTCAATAATATTACGAGACAAATAATTATTATTAATATCGATGTGCTATTTTATAAATATATTATTTTATGTTCCATGTTGATTATATGTATAACAATTTTTATTATTAATTCACAATGAAATTAAATATTGTTCAAAAAAGTAACAACAAAAATAAAATATAAAACATCTTTGTATTTACATATAGAAGCGAAACATTGCAGGTTGAAAAATTTTACTGCAAATAATTTTAATGCAATTGTAAAAGCTCTGGCAAAACTATACAAAAGTAATATTCTTTATTTGGAAAATCTTTCCTTTACTTTCAAATGGAAAACAACCGGTGACACATAAAGCTGAATCATCAAAAATTCTATAGTAAAATATTCTGAAGGGTAACAAAAATATATTACACTAACTTCACACAAACTTAAATGCATTTATGACCTTCACAAAATCCATATTTCCCTTGTTCTCAAATTCATTTCACAACTAATTTTAGCATTCCACGAAATATCAGATAGCAGGTAGATTACCTAAAAATTGTAGAGAATTATTAAGGGTCGACAATGACGATGATGAACTCAGTTGACGTTAAGTCGGCAAGATAATCCAAGATTTACATCGTCTAAAGTCGATTTAAGTCGTCTAGGCCAGGATTTTCTCTCCCTCAACGTCACGTGCCTAAAACCATAAATATCGACGGCTTATTTAAGATTATTGAACTCTTTACCAAGCACAGGTTCGTTCACTCTTATAAAGCACATTTTTTTTTTTTTTTTAATTTTAATGAAAGAGTCATTTTAATTAAAAGTCGATTTTCTAACGTCGTGCGCCTGTTTTTGCAAAATTGATGGAAAATTAAAAGACGCGATCCGTTCTTAACGATTCGTTTTCCACTGGCCTAGAAAATAGCGAAGACGTGAAATCGTAGAAATGGAAACGAGAAAGGATAGAAGAGAAAAGAAAACGAGACGCTGACTTCGCGTCTTGATACGAATAGACCGAGACAAAGACTAGAATCGACTTGAATCGATGATAACATGGATGAAGATGCTGCCATCGTGTGTATTCATGGATATAAGCGTGAAAGTAAATCAATGAATAATATTTTAAACGATATTTTTGTACTGGAAAAAAAATAACCAAGCGATTAGAAATAAGGATGTTTTTGTATAGTGGAATAATGACTTTCATTATATCTAATTATGATATGTAATATATGATATACAATAATGATATAAAATAATGCATACGATTTCTTCCTCGAATATTTTCTTTTGCAAAAATCTTAGAAATATCTTGTTTGGAAGAATTATTTTCAACAGGTCATTGTACGGAAAAAGATAAAAATCTCGAAATCGCTTCTATAACTGATGCATAAAAAGAAAGGGTGAAAGTGCAAATTATTATATTCGTTGGAACGTTTAGCTTGTGGAGAGAACACGTAGATTAAATAGAATGCAAAAGTGGATGGAAATTAATTCTGGCGTTAATTTAGCAGCGGCTAGTAAATGTTCTGGCTCGAGCATTCTCGTGGGTATGATACAGCTTAATTCTCAGTTGCAAATAAAACTCCAGCAATGCAATGACTCGTTTTCATTTGCCTATACTGTCCTTGTTGTATTGGAGCTAACATATACCAGAAAGAAAATAGAATGAATAAAAAAGAAATTGAAACAAAGAGTAAATAAAAAAATTTCGCAATATAGTATAGCTTTAATACGATCGAGTCATGTGGCGCCATCATTCGAGAGGATCGAAACTAAAAAACCATGTTGCTAGGCGGTTTATATTTGAGAATAAAATTATAGATTTTTGGAGAAAGTTAAATTGAAATTGCATGTAATGTAACAGAATATATTTTACTAGAAATATTATGTAAAAGGAAATAATAAATATCAGTATGTACTAAAAATGTAATTAAAAATTCTTTAATTGATTTATTTTCTTTCTTTTTTTGATTCGGATAAAATTTATATGATACGTCTATATTGATATAATAAAATATTACAACTGATATAATTGAATATAAAAAAATAAATATAAAATAATTGAATTGAATATAAAAAGTATTAAATGCTACACAAAAAATATTTTTTAATGTAATAATATTTATCAATCTTGTAAATATTAGAAACTACTCTAATATTTATAATAAAAATTTTACATATATATTGATGCAAAATTAATGCATAAAAATATTTTATATTTTTGAAATATTTGTTTCGTAAATTTACATTAAAATATTTAAAATAAACAAATGAAATCAAGCTCCTTTTGTGATTCATATATAATAAAATTATATAGTATACGTTCTTTGGAATAAATAACAATTCAGCTCAATATATAACAATGAAAACATATATATTCTATATTAAGTCATAAGCAATGCATTTTAAAGAAATGTAATATCGAATACTGCGATATCTATAGTGCAATATTTGTACTTGTAACAATAGAACACTAATTTTTCATTCTATAATAAATAATTTATTAAATATATCTATTTAAAATACATTAAGTAGCAATAAAAATAAATCCGGATTATTAGAATCATAAAAGAATTTCTAAATAGTCAAAATTCAGGTATAAACCCTTTTTAGTTCTCAATAGTACGCTAGATGGCGATTGTGTCACCTACGATGGCAAAACTTACTTGAATACATCACTCTATCCATGTGCTTCTTCGTGATCACACTGATCCGTCAGAGAACGCCATGTTTATACTGTAGGTGGTTTGGTGCGGGTCTACGTGTTGTCTGTTATTTTCAAGTGATACGTTTACTTATTTATTTATATCGTAGTATAAAGTATCCTGTGCGTGAAGTAGATTTCGATCGATATTGTGACCGATTAATTTTCATTGGCGGTACATGGAATAATTTTGTAGACGTGAACGTTTTGGTGACTTATGGACCTACGTTTCTCGGAATTCTTTTGCTACTTCATAAATTGTTTACAAGTTGTTCATACTGCTTTGCGGCTAAGCAGAATCCTCAGAACGTGCTATTTGCGCTAGGAATACAATTTCCTTTTCAGGAATCAACTGCAAACGTTGGATGAACGTGATGCATCTTTACTAGAAGCATTTGCGCGTTTTATAACCTGACAACACGTCCAAAGTTTCTTCTCTTTTAACATGTTATTAAATCTTTGACGAAGTATTAAGCGGTAAGGATTCAACAAGTCTGCGACATCCATTCTTTTCTGTGTTTGTTATTCTATTACGCGTTTAATGTTTAAAGGAAAATCGCGCAATTAAGTTGATTATTACATACGTTTACATATATTGTAAAACATTCAATGTTTTGTGTAAATAAACGTATGAATTTTATTTTTTATCCAATTTGTGATCTATTCTTTTTCAAATTTATGAAGTATTACTATTTATTAATTGTATTTCTGAGAAATTTTCACGTATTTTTGTATTAGCTTTTTTAATGCTACACAGTATGTAAAAATTAATTATAAATATAAAAACATGAATTAAATTATACGAAATATCTTGAATTTTAAATGCATTGATTCTATGATAATATTTAATATATTTATATATAAATTTATATTATGTATTATGTGTATTATATTTAAATATATGTAAAAATAATATTTAATTTAAAAACATTTAGATATATTTTATTTATTTTATTGTGAAAATTAATTATTAATATATTTTTTTAATTTTATAGAGAGATATTTAATATCTCAATATATTTTGTGATAATATAATCAATTTTTTAATTACATAAAATGAAGTTACTCAGATTATCATTACAATATATTACAAATAATTTTTTATATAATCAATTTTTAACATATATGTCAATTTATAAAATTAATGTTATTTTATTTTTAAATCATTTTTAAATCATTTCTTTATTTTAGATCTGGAACAAACAAATGAATTTCAAGATGTGGTCATCACAAGGTAATAATTCTAATTCAAATAATTCATCCAAAGAAGAAAAAAATCTGCGTACATTGGGTATGACATCTGCTATTAGTGTAGCAGAACCAAAGCCCAGTGATTTTACTAGAACAAATGAATTAAAAGAAGCATTAAAGCCTTACAATGTATTTGAATCAGAAGAAGAATTAAATCATAGGATGGAAATTTTAAGGTAATACAATTCATATTTTCATGTACATGTATATTGTATAATAATAATAATATTTAATATTATTAACCATATATTAATTCTGTTTAATTAGTAAATTAAATGCATTAGTGAAACAATGGATAAGGGATACAAGTGTTGCCAGAAATATGCCACCCAATGTAGCTGAACAAGTTGGCGGTAAAATATATACTTTTGGTTCATACAGGTTAGGGGTACATCACAAAGGTGCTGATATAGATGCCTTATGTGTAGTACCACGTCATATTTATCGGTCAGATTATTTTACATCCTTCTTCGAGTTACTAAAAATGCAAGAAGAAGTTACCGATTTAAGGGTATGTATTTTAAATAATGACAATAGTTGTAGTAATTAATTGTCAATTTAATATGAATTGTTTTTTATATAGTTATAATACAGTAAGTATTACAATTCATATTTTGAATTATTATTAGTTAATAAGAAATAATGTTGCAATAAAAATTGAATAATTAATAATAATTATTAGATAATTTTTAATAAATGTTAAAATCAGGATTAAAGTTGGTTTTTAATGTTTTTTAAAATAAAATATAAATTAAAAAATAAAAAAAATATTTTTATGAGTTTTATATCAATAGAATTTATTATTTTTATTCACGAAATTATTCTAGCGATAGAGATGATTACGAACATGTATAAATCGTTATGTTTAATTATTCAATTTTTATTTGATTTGATATTAAAGATTTATTTTGTATAAAATATATTATCTACTTGTTGAAATATAAATTTTATAATTATTTAGTTATATTATTTAATATCTTTTAGGCAGTAGAAGAAGCATTTGTGCCAGTAATAAAAATGAATTTTGATGGCATAGAAATTGATATGTTGTTTGCTAAACTGGCTCTAAAAGAAATTCCAGATTCAATGGTTAGTAGTTTATTTATAAATTTTACATTTTAACTGGATTTTATCTTGCAAGCTGGTTGTTGTTATCTCCAAGTTTTTAGAAATGCATTTGCGAATGAAATCTATATTTATGGTTTCTAGTTTCTAAACATATTTAATATAAATATGAATATCATAGTACTTATTTTATCAAAATAGAATTTCTGTTGAAAAAAAATTTTCTCTAGAAGCTTTCTCATGCAAGTTAATTAAATTCAATAACCAGTGATCAAGATATAAGACACTATCATAATTTATAAATTCTTTTTTTTTTATTATTATTATATCTAATAAATTTTTATTATATAGGATCTCAGAGATGATATGTTATTAAAAAATCTTGATCAAAAATGTGTAAGAAGTCTTAATGGTTGCAGAGTCACAGATGAGATACTACGTTTAGTACCTAATATAGAAAATTTTAGATTGGCCTTAAGAGCCATTAAATTGTGGGCAAAACGTAAATTAATTTGTTTTTTAATTTTCTTATATCATAAAATAAAACGTTTATATTTTTTACTTATCGTTTTGGTTTTTATCTTTAGGACATGGCATATATAGTAATGTATTAGGATATTTAGGTGGTGTATCATGGGCTATGCTAGTAGCAAGAACGTGCCAACTTTATCCTAATGCTGTTGCAGCAACATTAATAGAAAAATTTTTCCTTGTATTTTCTCAATGGAAATGGCCACAACCAGTCCTTTTAAAGCAACCTGACAATGTTAATTTAGGATTTCCTGTTTGGGATCCAAGAGTAAGGATTCTTCCCATGCTTTAATTAATTTGATTAAAATTTCATGTTAATAAAAATTTTCTAACTCAATAAACTTTTTTTTAAAGGTAAATATATCGGATAGATATCATTTAATGCCAATAATTACGCCTGCATATCCTCAACAAAATTCTACCTTTAATGTTTCGGTATCAACGAGAACTATTATGCAAGAAGCATTTGAAAACGGTCTTTCAATAACGGAAGAGATTATTATGGGAAAAGCAACTTGGGATAAATTATTTGAACCTCCAAATTTCTTTGGAAAATACAAACATTATATTGTATTATTAGCAAGAAGCTTAACTGCTGAAGATCAGCTTGAATGGTGTGGACTTGTCGAATCAAAAATACGACACTTAATAGGTAAAATATCGAAAAATCTATTAAATATATTCAATTGGACTGTATGGATATGATAAAACCCGTCGATGAACAATGCAATTATAATCATCATTATAATATACAAAATGATATATACAAACATTAATTGAACAATCGAATAAATTGAACCATTTTTAATTTATCAACTCACAAAAAGATTTTAAACATGACCTAACTATTGCGCTTTTAAATATTTATAACTTGTACATCGTTTTGTTGTCCCATTAACAAAATGTTAATAACAAAATATCGGGTACCAATATTAGTTTATCATATCTGTTTTTTTTTCTTCCTTTTTTTTCTTTTTTTCCTTTTTTTTTTTTTTTTTTTTTTCTTTTTTTCATATGTGTTTTTCCAGTTAAATGACGTAGATTAAAACAGGTTTCTTTTTTTACAATATGAATTTTTAGAATTGTTTATAGGTTTTTATATCATAAACTTATGCATCTTTCGCAGGAGTAAGCAGCAATTATAAATTAGTTAATTATATAAGTTCTGTCTTAATCTGTGTCTATTTTAATTATGAAACTTTGACTTTGAATATTAATTTTATTGATATTACAATGCTAATAATCCGCGGATGCCAAAATGGCAAAATCCTAACTCTCAAAAACAGGTACACTGGAAAGGAATCCTCACATCACATTGGCACATGTAAATCCGGAGGCGTTTCCACCATTAGAACCAGAACCAGAAAGACACTGCTCTATGTGGTTCATAGGCTTGCTTTTTGCCAAAAGCGAAAATTTAAACGTTGATCTAACGTATGATATAAAGTCTTTTGTAGACTCAAGTAAGTATATTATATTATTTTCAAAAAATAAATAATATTTCACGATTGAATATCTAAATTAAATAATTTAAGTTCATTGTTATACCATAGTTTAATTACAATTGTTTTCATATAAAATTTTAGTCTTGAGACAGGCGGAACAATTAAGCATGTTGAAAGAAGGGATGTGGATTGAAGTAAAACACGTGAAAAAGAGGGATCTCCACACTTATGTATCTCCTAGTTTGCTCAAACGAGAAAGAAAGGTATGCATTAATTTTATTTTTCTTTTCTAATTTAATTTTCAATCTTTATATATAACGATTATTAATTTAAAAAAAAAAAAAATTCTTCCCAGGTTTCCGGTACTGTACATAAAAACGGAAATATTGCTGGAAACGGTAACAGTGGTAGCGTTTCGCCACGAAATCCAGGAAATACAACGAATAGAAAGAGATTATCAGATCAAAATCAAGATACAAGTATAAAAAAGCGAAAAGTCAACGATGGCGAACAGCCATCAGTGACACACGTAGGTATTGTAAATATAATCGTAACACAATTGGTTAAATATTAAAATAAATATGACTAATGAAAAATTATGTGTCTTAGCATGGAGAAGATGGATCGCTAGTTGTTCAGTCTTGCGGAGAAGATAGCAATTCCGGATTCAGCTTGGATGAATATAAACAAACGTTATCAGCTGCTAAGGATGTAAGACATTGTACATATAATGAACAGTAATCATCATATAACAGGATTAGGTAACTACATATAAAAATAGAGCATAGTAAGACAATTTTGGATTGATCGGAGAAGAAATTATTTTTTATAACATAAATCGGAATCATATGGAGGTAAGGAGCGGAGGATATAACAATATTGTTTATTTGCAACGTTCCGCTTCTTTCTCTTACTTTGGTTTCTTTAATTTCTTTTTTTTTCTCTCCCTTTTTTTTTCAAGAAATATATTCTAATTCTTTTATTATTTGAAATGTTTCAGGAAGGGCCTACTGGTGCATCAACAGTAGCACAGGAAGGATATGTTTGCACTTGACCGCTACAGGAGTACTACCTCACATCTATCCACAGATGCTCCTCTGGGCCATCTAGACTGTAATCACTTCTCATGCAACCATCCACTGCCCACTGTAAGTCCCCCGTTTCGTAAAAACAAAGCAACGTCATGCGTTGGAGAGAACTACCCGTTGGAGTCAATCGATGCACGACTGTGTGTGACGGACACTCTAATTTTAGTATTTATCAACATCTACAGTCAATGGGAACAACTATGTTATTGAATAATTGTGCCAGTGTCTGTGATGTTATTTTTTTATCGTAAATCGCGTTAGTAATTTTGAAAAGTTACGATCGAAAAACTATAGATAACAAAGCTTCAAAACCATCACTACGTGAATCTAAGATTCATAATTTTATTTTTATATTTCATTTTGTACATATCACTTATGATCATTTTTATCCACGAAATTATTAAAAAAGAAAAAAAAAAGAGAAATAAGAAAAAAAAAGATGATAAGAACATGGTGTCGGGTGTAAAATACAGTTCGATGTTGTCGCGTTGAAATGTGAATAGACAACGATATTTTGATTAAATGCTTGTATTAGGATTTTCAGTCAAATGAAAAAAAAAAAAAAAAAGGAAGGTAAAAAAAAGAAAAAAAAAAGAATGAAAGTTTCAGCGTTAATGAGATAGAACGTATTCTTGTATAAAACGCATTTCTTTAATGCATAAGTAGATAAAATATTTAAAAAAAAAAAAAAATGAAATATGTTTAAGTTGTAAATAATTCGTAAAACACGTCGTTATTCTCGTGTCAGTGTAAATTACACGAAATGATTTGTCTCTAAGTTCTTTCAAGTGTAATCGTATATAATATGATGATAAGTCTTAGTTTATTCATTTATTTTACAAGATATTTATATAACATTAATATTAATTTTATTTATATTATCTCTACTAAACGAATATCTCTAAATATCAATTGCTGTATGAGATCAATTCTAATACATATGATATCGTTTATATTTTCACGTAAAAAAGATCAAAAATTAATTTTTTTTGTTTTTTTGTTTTTTTTTTTCTCTCTCTCTTTCTCTCTCTTCTTGTAATCAATCGAATAACGAATAAAAATCACCGGCACTGGCATAAGAAATTGAATGTTTCATTTACGGAAAATAAACGTCGATAGCATTATTAGATTCGCATCGATGATCACTCATAGTAATTACTGTAAATGAAACATCTGTGAACAAGCCATTGACTTTGTTGACGATCGTGTTACATAGAAATGTTTTTGTACGGAGAGTCGCTTTTTAGTTTTTATTCACAGAAAACGAAGTTATAGCTTTAACAATGCAACATGGGACTGGCATCTGGATTATTCGAATCATCCACCACCTGATGGTGAGTGTTTTCAGGTGTTCGACTGCCTTCAGTTCCCCTTCAGTTAGATTTCTATCCTACAAATGATTCCGATTCTATCTTTTTATCGTAACCATACTTTCCTTTACGAATTACCATTGTGTTAAAGGCATGTCATTTATTAAGACACGTCTCGGGGTGTTTGATGTTCACTCTTTAATAATGATATTAATGATAATATACGTAATATAGATATCGATATGAACGATACATCGCAACGTATTATCTCAGGAACTAAGTATTTGCAGAATAATCTTCATGAGTGTATATTTGCATACGAATTACAACGTTTGTATAAATCCGCGAATTAACACTGATATCCGAAATACATGGTTTTTTTTTTTTTTTTTTCGAAAATTTATTCGATTAAGAATTATTATTGAGATAATCTGCGAATACTATAGTTAATTCGAGCGGTTAGGGACCATTTCGTTATTTGTACATATTGGTCGTAATCATGAGATCGTATTTCTTTTTCTTTTTTTTTTCTTTTTTTTTTTTTTTCTTCCGTTCTAAAGCTTCTCTGCTCGTATACGTCTTATGTTACGTTAATCAAAGTATAAATGTATAGTGCAGTATCAGCAAATTACATTATATATATATTTTTTTTTTCTTGCTTCTGTTATAGTCGAATTAGATTCATGTACGTAAGCATTATGTCACTATCTTTATACTGTATTCTGTCATTTTCTTACATTCACTTTAATTTTTGTTCGTGTGATACGAGCATTCGAGATTTTTACAGGTCTAGGTGAATGTACAAAGTAACTGACTTGGATGTAAATCGAGATATTCAAATCCTGAATAAAAAATTTTTCTTATAAAAGAATCTACTATGTTACCGTTACTAGAATATTTATTCTAAATATATATTCTTCCGTTTATTTTACTACTTATTTTATTTCATTTCGATTATAAAAATTTCGAATTTCAATTTAATCGAATTGAATTTCATTAAAATTAAAAATTTCATTAAGAAAACAAGAATTAGATTATTTCTTCAGAATATTATCGTTATTTTTTTCTACATAGGCAAAAATTTTATCTACTTCAGTTCGATTATAAAGTTACCACATTTTCTAAAGTAAAATTTATAAATTATAGCATTTTATGATTATACGATAAAATGTAATTTATAAATAAATAACACAATAAACTGTATAATAACTGTCAGTTCCTAATTCTTCAATTAGAATGAAAGTCTATATTTAATCATAATTATTTTCTCTTGAGCAATTAAATTAAACAATTATATTCTTGTTTTCTTTCAACGGAACAAAAAAAAAAAAAGAATTTTAGATTTTGTAGATTTTATAAGTTCTCTTCCTTTCTTTTTTCTCTTTCAATAAAACAGACTCAAAGAAGATTAGTGCAATATAAATATTTTTAGGAATTTTCGACTGATTTTTTTTTAGTTAATCATAGCGATAACTAATTAAAAACTTTAAACGTTCGAGAAAGGGAAAGTTACGATTATATAGAAACATTTTATTCGAAAAAATATACGTTTCGTGAAGCTAGGTGTACATTACGCGTGTAAATTAACATCTCGAAAAGACACTAAGCTTTGCTCGTATTTTTTCCAACAAAGTAAGTTTTGATCGTAATTTTTCCATTATTTATTTATTAATACTAATTCTTAAACCATTTGATTGAAGTTTGGATACAATTTTTCGAGTATCTCACGCGATACGATTAGAATTAAAAATAACAGCTTGTAATATGCTCGATAAAAATGCTTAGGAAAGAATTTTTTATAATTAAATCACAATATCAATGAATTCAACGGAATAATTAAAAATTTAACGCTGTTTATACTCGATGAAAATTTTCCAAATAATCCAAACTTTCCTCTTCAAATATCTTCAATTCAACTGTCAGTTTTTTTTTTTTTTTTTTTAATTTTATGACAGCCCAGAAATTAATCATTATTCCTTTATTCGTTAATTTCTTGATTCATTTCCCGTTATATCGGATAATAATCTTTCATTACTATATTTTCTGATATACCGGAGTAGCGTATATGCGAATAACATAATATAATACTTCAATGTTATCTAACAAAGAGAAAAAAAAAAAAAAAAAAAAAAACCACTATCGAAATGACGTATGAATATATATAGTATCGTGGAATTTTACACAATACTATCAGGCAGATCGATATAAACAGTGAACATCAATATTATCCTCGTGCGTATACAGTAACAATAAGTAATCATGCTTTTTTGTTACTTAGAAAAAAGTAAAAAATTAAAAAAAAAAAAAAAAAAAAAGAAAAAAAAAGAAAGAAAAGAAAAAAATCGTTATTAGAGAAGAAAAAGAAAAGAAGAAGAAACTGAATGAGATCGTGCACTCGGAACTCCATTCACGTATCTTTTCGTTCCGAAACGTCAGACATGTCTATAGCACATTCATGTGTCCTCGATCCATTCTCGAGAACATTGCGTCGTTCGTTTGTGTATCGGTGCGATGTTCTCGAGAGCCACCTAATATAAAGCAAATTAAAAGAAAAGAAAAAAAAAATCCCCCTCTAAAAAAAAAAAACGAACAAAACAAATCGAAAAAAAGATAAAGAAAAAACGCGAAACGGTGAACAACATCACTATCACCCGTAACACACGTACACACACACACACACACACACACACACACACACACACACACACACACACACACACACACACACACACACACACACACACACACACACACACACACACACACACACACACACACACACGTACACGTATCTTTCTCTTGTACAATAAAAATCGAATAAAAAATCAAGTGGAAAAAAAAAATAAAAAAAAAATAAATAAAAAAATAAAAAAAAATGAAAAATTCGAAAAAAAATTTTGCTGAAGGCAAGGTTAACTATCTAGGAACGAGTGTTTATAAGAGTGCGCGGAAAGTCCAAAATTTTGAAGGTTTCTCGATCGATCAATTCGTCTCTAGAATCCTTCTCGGACGTTCCTCCTTTATATTATAATCCTTTCTCTCTCTCTTTCTCTGTATCCCACCCTTTATCTTCAGCCCTTTTTCTCTCTTTCTCTCGAACACGATATTAAAAAAAAAAAAAAAAAAAAAAAAAAAAAAAGAATTTCAAAACGAACGAGACATTTAGTGAACACTCGCTTCCATTAATCCACGAACACATACAAGACAGCACAATATTAACACGTACATACACACAGAGTTAGAAAGACACGAGTAACACACTCTTAAAAATAAAAAATAAAAAAAAAAAAAGTGCATATTCATATACTGACAAGAGGACCCCGTGCACAAACAGACGCACGATTTTATATGGAACATAATTGTGGAGGTAAACTGCGAATGCATCTGCGAGGCTGCGTGTGTTTTAACAATATGAATGTGTGAGTCAATTTTGTCTGAATGAAAAGGGGGAAAAAAAAGAGAGAAAGAATGACGATAAAAATAAAGCAGCATCGAAATACATTATCATGTGTTTATGTGCTTATGTACAGCGTACACAGGCTGTCACGATACACCGACACGGCCCCGGCTTCCTAAATAAGAATGTGCGGGGAAGGGGAAAAAAAAAAAAAAAATAATGGTATGGATTCGATTTTTAGTCAACGAGAGAGTCGTACGTACTACACTCATGATCACACGACCCTGAATCGTGAACGAATCGTTGTAACCGTGACGAAATTCTTTTAGGTTCTCGGTACCGACGAAGAAGCCCCTTCCTCTGTGTCGATACGTGTCAACTTTGAGAAACGAAAAATGACCGCCGAAAAATGAGAGGAGAGGGTGAAACCGATTTCTCGATATAAGGTCGCCCCGCTGGGAAACGAAGCTTAACGAGAGCTTAAATTATTAATTACCAATTATCGCTTTACCACCAGAATATTTATCACTAGAACTACCTCCAAACGCATTGTATACCTTGAATACATTTAACACGTGTAATATCGATTTCCGTTGAAAATTATCTCTCAGCGTTTGGTAGTAGCGTTCTAGTGTTAAAAAAGAAAAACGATTGATTGACATATAATATTTATTATACCGTATTTTCATTCTTGTCTCCTTAATTCTCGTTTCTTTTTTTTCATATCTTTATAATCCCATCGTGCGAAAAAACGTTACAGCCCAGACGATTCGGCCACGATCGCTAAGAATTCGCTCCATACCATCGTGCATACCAGCAAGCAACAACAATTTCTTTCGAATCGATACGCTCGGCCGTATATCTCTCGTTGTAGAATTGAAACGCGTGCAAAGAAGCTCTCGTCTCTGTCTTATTTCCGCGTGCGAGTTGGAATCCATCCCGTGTCTCTCTCTCTCTCTCTCTCTCTCTCTCTCTCTCTCTCTCTCTCTCTCTCTCTCTCTCTCTCTCTCTCTCTCTCTCTCTCTCTCTCTCTCTCTCGACTCGGCTTTTGGAGAGGTGAACACGGGAGGATGCACCACTGTTATTGAAAGTTCCTGCCACTGAAAGTGTACACACGCTCTGCAACCGTGGAGACGGTGTAGTGCGGTGTAGCGAGAAAAGGGGATCGGTGTATCGTGAAGGCCGTATGCACGTTAGCTGTTACTCCATTCGTAGGATCGAGGTCGTTGTAAAGAGATAACGCACGACGGCAGGGTCCATGTGCTTCGACCTGGCAATAGGGACGATTATTTACCGTGAAGCACGAGTTATATGCATAATTTGTATCCTCCCTCGGCAGTTGTACATTCTGTATCTTTCTTGAATAAACCGAAATAAATTTTTCTTTTAATTCCTTCAGCCAAACACGAGCCGCTGCTCGGCGACGATTAGGTGGAATGACACATTCCGAGAAGCTGATATATCGGCGCGATGTTGCCCGCCACGAGGAAGTTCGTGGAAGTGGGCCTTCCAACGGGAAGAATATTGATTTCGACATTTCGGATTCTGTAGCCACTCCACCTTGTCGACGTTGACGTTTCTTCTTTTCCTGGCCCGACACCTTATCCCTCGGTTAATCATCGTCAATCGTGCATCATTTATCGTGGCGTGAAATAAAGCGGTCATGGCATGTGTACGAAAGGGGGGGAAAAAAGAAGAAAAAATTTTACGTGTAAAATTTTAGTGTAAAAAAAGTGTAGAGAGACGCGAGGATTAAAAGGGAGGGCAAAATTTTTAATTTTTTATCGTTAAAACGATAAGTAATTATTAGATTTAATATTTAATAAGTTTTTAAGATTTGATTGTCTTAAAGTTATTTTAATCGTTACTCGTGTATTCGTAGTTAATTGGAACAAGTCCTTTTTTTGTTTTTATTTTTATTATTATTTTTTTGATAAATTAAACTAATGTTCGGTGTTAATTGTTCAAATAATACTTTTTAGAACGGAGAGGTAGGCCATCGATGCTTTTACTATCTACAAATAAATCAAGCAAATGTAAGAGAAGAATTTAGACAATGATCGTTGGATGGTTTTATAATTGAGAGATAGCTTACAACGCCAAAAGTTTCTAAAGAAAACACGTAAAACTTGCCAGCTGTTAGGTATAACGGTTTCTGCGCTCGAGCGATACAAAATATTAAAGATCGCGTGTACTGCTCTGGTAAATCGTACCAATTAGTAAAGTAACAAGCCATTTGCACTTCGCTACTCTGAAAATAATAGCGATTTATAGTTTTATTAAAACTATCTAGATGTAAATTGTAATAAATATTCATAACACATTTTAAAGATATTTCGATTAAAATGTTCCTAGAAAATTATAACTTATCCAAAGAGTAATTAATACAATAAACAATTCAATAAAATATCTAATTAATTTAAAACTAGTTTAGAATTTGTTGAATTCCATTAATCAATTAAATTAAATCATTATATTTCGAAAATTGTAAGTTGAAGAAAAAAATTGAAATAAATAAACACATATTTCTCTCTAATGTAAGATTTTTGATAATTACCTCGTTAATGAGACACTCTCCCAAGAAACAATAGCAGAATGCTAACAGTATAACAGCGCAAGAGTAGATTATAAAATGTATCGTATTCATATCTTCTCCTGATTCGCTTGTCTAGAAAATATTATAATTGCATGATCTTCGTTGAATTTAAAAAAAAAAAGAAAAAAAAACGGATCAAGTGCTTTTTAATCAAGTGCAAAAATTATTATAAATATCTAAATAATTATAACATTACCATAAGTAATTGATAGACCACGATGCATAGTGAGAATATTAATCCTAACGTTTGTACAAACATCAGAGAACTAAATGTCTTCGCTAAAATATTTGCCAATCTACAATTAAATTGACAAGTTGAGTATCATTTCTGATGATAATCCTAATATTTTTATATCGAAATTTAGATTCATTTTAAACGAACGACTCACCGTAAAAGTTCGGTGTGCCGTTCAACAAGTGCCTTCATTTTCGGAAAATATATCTTCGGTTCGATATCGACGTTTCTCATGCGATATGCTACGATTGAAAGTTGACTACAAAGATGGAACGTTAGTGTCACCAGAAGGCTATCTGCCCCGGTTGCACCGATCGTTAACAATGTACTCGTCGGTATCAAATAGACGCAGAACAAGGCGTACGTTTGTAGTTTCGTTATTTCATAAACGTTATTCACTTTCATGGGTAATTCGAAAGGAAGGGTACAATTATTGTACTCTGTGAATTGATAAGATGCGTTATAATATAAATAATAATACGTTAAAAATAATTTTTTTTTCAAACGCGCATAAATTCATTTCACACGATTAAAAATAAAATAATTAAAGCCACGTTTATATTTCGCGCGAGATGAAAGGATTAAAAAAAACTCCAAAGATTTCTACGTTACGACGAAGAACGCGATATAATAACACGTGAAAGTTTTTACTCCACTCCATCTCGAAAAGAAAAAGGAAAAATCGGGAAAGCTAAAAATCCAGCTATCCACTCTCCGCTACTTATCCGCCACTTATCGAAAACGAAGAGAGGGAAGAACGTGGAAGCCCATCGAGTACATAAATTCGCGTTTGCCTGAGCGTTAGGAACTGTTGCGAAAAAGGGAATCCGAACAGTGCCGGTGGTCGTCGTGCAAAATCCTCGTCGAAGTGTGACAGCCTCGTAAAACGTGACCGTTTTGTATATCCGTGAAGGAAGTAATCGTCTCGCCACGAAACACCATAAACCTGCACACGCTAGGTAACTGTAAGCGCGATGTAATATGGATACAGATATCGAGTGCGTTTCCTGGATCCGAGCGATAAAGTTCGCATTAAAATCTTGATTTATCTTACCCGGTTATCCGTGACGCGTCGATAATGCCCGCTGGCTTAATAAAACCGCCACTTTTACCACTCTTTTCGCAACGAAGACCGGATCCAGAGACGTTCTTTCGCCTTTTAATGAAACGTCATTCTCGACACGCGGGTGTAAAATTAAGTTCTTGATGTTGAAATTCTCTTGATTGTTAATTTTTGCAATGTTATCGAATCGGTATATAAAATTCGAAACAATCTCTCTTTGCGATAATAAAAATTTGATAATTCGTGGATCGTCGTCATCGCGATAACGAATATATATATATTCTCTTTCGAAGTAAAATATATATGGAGAGCGTGTTAATTTTTAGTTAATTAAAAGAGATACGCGCGAATTCTTCTCTGCGAGGAGTATCGATCGAAGAAACATCATCATCGATGAAGTTATAAATAGATATACTTTATTTTCCAAAAAACTACATCGGGACGAAGAAATCGGGCCCGTCTCGCGATCGAACTTACTCGATAAAAGGCAGCCGATGATTGGCTTGGCGTAAAACAACGTGGGCACGAAGAATAAAGACAAGGCCGACGAGGTGGAAAATAAAGTGGCGGCCACGTTATACCAGACGACCGTCCGCCTTTCCTCCGGCGACCGATACAGGCCCTCGTTCACGTCCCTCTTGACGACCGTCAGCAACGGTAGGACGAGATGCATATTCATCCGGAACATCACGGCCTTCAGCACTATCAAGATGGTTGGGAACGATAGCGTGATATTTTTCAATGTCCTCTCAAGGTCGTGTATATTCTGGACCAGTGTCACGATCTCCAGCCAAGTGAAGATCACGACGTACGTAATGTAGAGAAAGAATCGAACGTCGTTGCGATTATCTGGCCACAGGCCGGATAAGCTCAACAGACGTTTGCTCCATGAAATCACGTTCTTGTCGTAGAACAGTTCTACGTACGACGATATCTGCCTCCTCATCGTGCGACAACTCGTCTCGAGAAATCGAATCGAAGACGTTAAGGTTTTTTTATTTCGTATATTAACGAATACGTATTGTAATTTAATAGTATCAAAAATCTTGCCGCGATCAGATTAAACTTCTCTTCGTGTCAACTTTGATCTGGTTTTCATCTTCGAGTAGAAGAGAACATATGTCGTAAGGATAACTGTTTGCTCTACAGTCTTCGAAAGAGAAGTAGTTTGTGGGGGAAGGAAAAGGGCATAATTTCTTTCGCATGGTCTCGTTAAATATTTATCTTCGATGCATTTGTTCGATTATGTAATCGTAAAATTCCGATTTATTGAATGAAAATTGCCCTCGTGCATTCGCTTTCGTTGTAAAAAGTTCAAAACTTTTCACGGGGGAAATTGAGGAGCGCAATTTTCATTGGAAAATCAGAAATTCTGGTCGGTTGGAATCGTGACAGTTGGTTCGATCGATACTAGTTCTCCATTAATGGGTAATTACACATTCCTCGATCGGTATTGTTTCGAGGCGAGTCACGCCATTGGCGCGAATTGCCTCGAATCGTGACTGCAACTTTGTCAGAGACGTATCTGCATACGTTATAGAGTTTCGCTTGGCGCGACGATCGTGAGTGAACTTTCCGAGCGTAATTGAGCAATTATTACTTCCTGCGCTATTTAACAATTTTTATTTTGCACGATCGAAAAACGATTATTTTCTTGCATCACTTTCCTCACGTTTAATCAAGGCGCGCGTTCGATTCGTATTGTTTCAAACTGTTCCATTCAATTTTCAACAACAATATTCTATTTCAATTTATCAGGCCAAAAATAAAAACTGGATAATAATCCTGTCAAATTTTGTCTAATTTCTTAAATGCCGCTTGAAACAACCTCGCCACCTGATTTTCCATCAATCTATCTATTCCACCGATAATGGGAAGGTTCAAGTAAAACAAACTTGAAGATAAACTTGAGAAGATACTCGTCGATTCAAGATTACGTCGATTTAAACATTTCTCGTTGCAATAGATTGTTTGCATGACGTTTGTAGATCGCGAAGGTTAATCGATCGACATATAATTCGGGGTAATAGAACCGCAAAAGACGGGCAAGAAATCCTGTTTCGAGAACGATGAAGAGCGCGTGTGCGTGGTGGCCGGAGCTTGCGACCGAGCCAGCGAGTGCAACCAGTGTCATGCAGTCGTTGCACCGAGTGCACGTGGGGAACGTTGTTCATGCGAGGGGAGACACGGAGCACAGGGGCGCTAGAACGGTTTAAGAAGGGAGGAGTTGGAGAGTTTCGAGATGAGGTACAAATATATCGGCACGATCGGCGCGTTCCTGATCGCGACCACGTGCCTTTTGTCGGGGTTGATGTATTATTTCAGCCAAGGTATCTTTATTATTCATCTTAATTATAATTTGATTTTTGATATCTTGATATAGATGAAAGATATTTAAGAACTATTAAGAAATTATCTCTCTGTGTTATTTAAATTATTATGATTATTAAAATGTTTCATTTATATTTATATTCCTGGGATTTTAAAATTACATTTCAGGTGTTATATGTAAGATTACTTTTTTTTTCGTAGCGATAATAATACGATTAAGAAATAAGGTGGAAATTAATGCAAAAAGAAACGAGGAAATTAACTTAACTTTTTCATTTATAAACGAACGATTGTTGGAAATGCATATATCCAATTCTAATTTTCTATTCTGATTCCAGATACTTGTCCTATGGGAACGTTCCTTTGTCAGAACACCAGCATATGCCTACCCCAGAAAAATTGGTGCAACCAAGAAATCCAATGTCCATATGGAGATGACGAGCAAAATTGCTGTCGGTTCATTGTATTTATTCTCATTTTTCACGCAAAAGAAAAGGAAAAGAAAAAAGAAATAATGATTTGTATATTTTATTATTTGCACGTGACACTTTTGTACTGGCCAATGGGTTCAAGGGTATCAAAGCCACCTCTTTCTCGGTCAAGAAACAAATTAAATTTAAAATTTAGTTACGATGTTATGACATTTTTATACGCCGCGCATCTTCTATATATAAATGCAAACCCCTCCCTCCTACGAGCGGAGCAAATATAAAAAGTTTACTTTGTATGCAGATGATTATCACGGTGTATTGGACTGGTTTGGCAGTGACAGAGATTCCAAAGCTGTGAAGGAGTTCGTTTGTGGTAAAGCAATATCCATAATTTATCGGGCAACGGAACACAATATCGTGTAACGGAAATAAAAATGCTACGATATAAGGAGAGATACGCAATGGACGAGATAAGAATTGTCAATTTACGTATTTTTTTCTCCCCCCTTTCTGCTAGATGCCACCGACGTTCCTGTCGGTTGTAAGTACGTGATGTGCCGTGCAACGTGTCAAGGATACTCGGAAATTCCACGAAACTTATCTTCTCAAACTACTTCCATGTACGAATTTTAAACGGGAATTCCACGTGAAGTGTATAATTTTTTTTAATTTTTACAACGTTAATAGACTACGCTTGTTTATCTTCGATGATTTCTTTTAGAACTTTGTACGATAGCTCGATCGAACGTGTCTCAGCGGGTGCTTTCGCACGATATTCCGAGATTCGTATACTGTAAGCTTTTCACAGTAAAATTTTCGAATTTTATTAAACCAATTTGAACATGGAAGAATGTTAATGCTACTTTTTAGGTATCTCGATTACAATAATATACACGAGCTAGAGAAAGAAGCTTTCGCCAATTTAACCAAATTGTTCTGGCTGTGAGTATATATAGAATTGTAATTTTAATAAAATTTTATAGAATTACGAATAAATTTTCCATTTTGAGCAGAGCTTTGGACAATAACGAAATTAGTGAATTTCTCCCTGGACATTTTACCGGTTTGATTAAATTGGAATCTTTGAAGGCCAATAAGAATCGACTCACTGTGGCAGATTTCTCAGACTTCAAAGGAAGCGTTTATTTGAAACTGATGTAAGATAATTATAATATCAATTATTCGTAATCTTAGAACTCATCAAATATCGTTATTATAGAAATCTGAACGAAAATCAATTGACTTCGAAAGGATTGAGGCTGTCGGAATTGCCAGCGCTTAGCGAGATGTGAGTTCAATCCTTTCTTCCTTTTTCTCTAAAAAAATTAAAACCGATTCACAAGAATCTAAATTTCAGATTCTTGGATGAAAATAATTTCGAATCGATTCCTTTATTCGCTGGATGTCCCTCGTTAAAATCCCTGTACGTACGTAAGTAAATAAGAGAATATGGAAAAATTAATCCCTTAAAAACAACGTGCCTCACAATTATTATCATCATCATACACCATTTTTCTAAAATTCTATTCAAACTAATTTTTAAAAACGCTCTTAACACTCGTTCAACTTTAAATTCTTCGCGCAAACAAGTATCACAGATAAATCCCTCCAAGAGGATTGTTGAAGCCTATCCTTTTCTTAACCGTTGTTATTTATGAACCACTGAACCAGAAGTATGCAAAGGAACAAGATAAAGGCGATCGGGGAGGACACGTTTCAAAATTTGGAGCAGCTGGTCGAACTGTAAGTTCCTCGCGTTACATCAATTTGCGTACGCTCCTTGTGGCAGTGTAACCAAGTTATGCCCGTCGTACATCATCCGTGTGTCGTGTGCAAAACGGATTTTTTTCCCTTTCAGTAATTTGGCGTTCAACGAAATAACGACCCTCCCGCTCAATGTATTCCAACCGTTAAAAAATCTGACGAGCCTGTAAGTATACGAGGCACCGGTATCCACATAAATTGTAACGCTACACGTCTTAAGCTACGCGCGTGCTTGCAACATGTTTACCTGATATTTACCGTCGTACACACGGCGTTAGAAAAGCAAACGAGAGGAACGTCACGTATGCCGGCGTTAAAACTTTTATTTATTGTACCGGCACGTACGCGCGGAAAATAAGGCCGATACGAGTTTTGCCGTGTCGTTTTAGCAAATTTTATGGCGGAATTAAAGCCCGTTTAAACGGGGATTATTATAAACCCCGTGGCTGGTGTACATGGAATAATTTTGAAAATTGTTATTCATTACAGACAATTAGGTTATAATCATTTGCATAATTTACCGATAACCGTTTTGAGCCCGTTGACGAGACTTCGCTCTCTGTAAGTTCTATTCAAATTTCTATATTTTACGACACGCGTACATCATTTATCGTATTTGCGATACGTGATTTGTGTGGAAATTTTTTTTTCAATCGTTTCTTAATCGATTTTCCTCCCCCGATTTTTAGGGACTTGGAGGGTATAAATTTGGATTCGTTGGATGCAAACACGTTCAACGTGTTCAAGCTGTTGGACTTCGTGTAAGTAGATTCTAAGTGTGTTACGTTTGTTTCGTGGGTAAATGAAAGTTTGACGAATATATATTTTACAGATACTTCAAGAAGTTTCATTATTGCGCGACATACACGCCTAACGTAAAACGATGTCGACCCACGAGCGATGGTAAAAGTTTTGAAAAAAATGATACGGCTAAATTCCTTTCGTATTGTTCGGTTATAAGATGTTAAATTAATTTAGACTTTATAACACTCGGTAATAACTCTGTACAAGCGTGCTCTTTCGGTTCATCCTTATAAATAATTGTGATTTACTACGTCCTATTAACTTATCCTACCCGCGGCTTTAATCACGAGCAACCCTCGCATAAAATAATCTGACGTTAATGGGTTATGGGGCTACTATTAGGCCCATTAAATACATTTCTCACAGAATTACAGCTACCATAACATTACTTAATGATTTTGATCACGCTTATAAAACATCTACTAGTTATTAATATAATAACCAATAATAATTGTAAAGTTTCCGATTAAACTTGTTATTAAACTTTTGAAAAACTCGTTCGAAAAAGAAAAAAAAGAAAAAATATTAAAATACAAATAATGGATTCATAATATTCGATGCAATATTCTACACAGGCGTATCGTCGTTATCTCACTTGCTCGATAAAACTTTGTTACGAGCAGCCGTATGGATAATTTCTGGTGTCACCTGTGTGGGCAATGTGCTTGTATTATGGGGAAGATTCACGGCCAAAGACGAGAACCGTGTATTAACTATCATTATTCGGAATTTAGCAGGTAAATTATATTTTAAATATTATTTAACGCACGTTAAATTTATGAAATTAAGAGGGGATCGTATTTAATTTCACGATTAACAAATATTGTTATCCCTTATTTTATAATAATATTTATAAGCAAAAATTATGCTAACGTTTTCGTTACTCTATACAACGCGTTATAAAATATGTGGGATGTATTCATTTGAAATTTTATTTAAAAAAAAAAAAAAATCGATCTCGTTTGTTGTTAACGTTGTAAAAATGACACATCTATCTCAATATTATGCATCGTAAATCATTCAAGGGATCGTATAATCTTTTTACAGTCTCCGATATGTTGATGGGATTGTATCTATTCATAGTCGCTCTTGCCGACATAATATTCCGCGGTAATTACTACCAAACTGCCAGCACATGGATGTCCTCCTGGTTTTGCACTTTCTTAGGAATTTTGGCAATGACGTCTTTAGAGGTATTTCGAATAAATCGCGAATTCGTTCTCAAATTTCATGTTCAAGTCTCGACAATTATTCGAGAAGAATATAGACGGAATATTATCAATATTAAAACTTTTGACTAATATTAAAACTTTTATACATATATATTTATTGAAAACTTATTCGCAATTTTTTTTTTGTAATTTAAAAGATTGAAATATCAGTTACACGGAACAGTTGTAGAGATTTTTTATTTTAATATCTATTAAACGTTCAAGTGTTTGTATAATGTAATCGAATGTTAATTTATTGAAATGAAATTGATTTATCAAGGTTTCTGTATTGATCCTGTCGTTCATGTCTATGGAACGATACGTGCTAATCGCAGCACCATTGAAAGGTCACCGCACCATGACACCCCAGACAGCGTCTACATCGGTGATCATCATTTGGATCATAGGAATTACGCTCGCCCTCGCGCCAGGTTCATTTTCATCTTTCTTATTTGCTTAAGAATCTTGATAATATCTGACCTATCGAGATGTCGGGCTGCCTTTTAATTCAATAGCTGTAATAACGTAATACGAGCCAGACGATGTGCATCTATTTCGTCGTTTTGTGAATCAATTACACGTCGTGTTGATCGTATTCGTTGATTGTGATGAAAGATAGTAAAATTTAATGATTTTAAATAGCGAGTAATAATTTAAAATTTAAAGAATTACCAATTTTCAATCGAATTTAAATCTATATCTTTTAATCTTTATCTCGATATTCGAATCTGTGAATTTTTATATCGATCTGTGATAATAAAATTACTTGCTAATTCAAGGAAAGATTTAAAGATTTTTCTAATTTTTACAGTAATTCGCACACCTTTCCAAAGAAGAGGAATCAAATTCCTTTACTGCGAAAAATTCACAAATCTCTCTTTATTCCTCGCACGAATATAATCGAATTATTTTATTCCAAACAATTATTCCGCTCTAACAATTATCCAGAGATTATAATAACATGTTTTCAAAGTAATCGTAATTCGTTCGAAAGTGGTGATCTGGCGAAGCAGCACGAGATTTTACGGAGTGAATGGAATGTGCTTCCCTCTGCACATCGACGATCCATTCTTAATCGGATGGGAATATTCGGCCTTCATCTTTCTAGGAATAAATCTTATGGGGTAAGCATACGACTATTTAAAAATACCGTAGAATTAAGAGTAGTTCATTGGCGTTTAATAAACGTATCTTCGTTTCGAAACGAGGAGTCGTAAAGTTAATGTTAATCGGCGATTACAGGCTGATCACGATCGGTTTCGCTTACTTCGGTATGTTCCTGAGCATTTGGAAAACGAGACACGCCTGTTCCTTGTCCGTCGGCGATTCTGAATTCGCCTTGCGATTTTTTCTCATCGTTTTAACGGATGCGGCCTGCTGGGTGCCGATCATCGTTCTGAAGATTAGAGCTTTGTTGAAGTATCCTATTCCAGGTAAACTAAATTTAAAATTGCACGAAATCGTTAATTCGATTTGCAGCGTGCAAGTTAAATTGCACGCTGCAATTTAAAAAAGGAATGGAGTTGGAAAATAATTTAATGGGATATTTTGTTACAGCCGATCTTCACGCATGGGTGGTAATTTTTATATTACCCGTGAATAGCGCGGTTAACCCGTTGTTATACACGTTTACCACTCCAAAGTTTCGAGAGAGATTGCACGATGAATGGCTTAGAAAAGTGCATAACTGCGTGACGCGAAAATCTTCGCAAGGTATTTCATTGTAATTTGAATATTGGGTTAAATTGAACTTACGAAAGAGTGGTTTTGAATTGACACAGGAATATTATAGATTCGCGGTTATCCACGACGATAAACAAGAAGAATATAACGTTGTCTTTGAACAATGAAATTAATAATTACGACAATAAAATTGCATCGTTGATACAATTGAATAAGAAGAAAATTGTGCCTGTGAAATGCGATCACGTTCTATGAACTTATTTATTATATCACGATTCATTCGGTAATCGCTCAGAATTTTACGAGGAAGACGCTTACCTTCTTGAAAAATTGATATCAAAATTGATATCGTATCAGTAAGCTTATAAGCCATCGATTAACAAATTCGAATTAATAATAATAATAATTTTATAAAGGATTATATACATTATCGTGTGAATATTCAACAAGGACAAAAACTCTGTCAAAAATAAAACATGGTTTCTGAAAATTATATGAAAGAAGGGAAAAAATTATTCTGCATCGATAAAACAAAAATAATTGTATTAAAATTTTGAACAAAGTAATAAGTTAATAAACCTATCCTAAGCGATTATTGTATTATCAATCAAAGTCAATGTCAAAGGAGATAAAATTATCTATATATATATATATATATATAGACAAAGTCGATCGAGGCGTAGGTGGTAAGTAGTCACATTGACATTAAACGTAATTCAATGCCACATTGTTCAGCGATTCACAATGATCAATCCCGTATTTTACGTCGTATTTTACCGGAATAAATTGAGGATCATTGACCGGCGAACCTCCTCCAAGCTTATTATCATCTTAAACGTTTAACTCGCAGTTTTTCTCGAGATAGAAGGAAGTTAATTTCACGGTGTCGTAAAATGACATTGTCCATCGGTTTTGCCATTATCTCTTGTAATTAGTTACAGTTGCCCTCCTATTCGACGCACCCACCCACGCTTTACCTCGTCGAACAGAATTAATAATTCCTTCGCGAGGACCTTGGAAACGTGGTATCCTTTATTAATTCAATCAAGGATCGAACATTGTATCCCCTTGATAGGCAGTTTAATCAATTACCTTCCGTTATTAGCCGACAGATGGGTGGATAAGATACAAATTATCTACATGGAAATATAAAATATTTCGTTAAAGATCGAAATTTCACCTCGTAATTAAACCTCCCCTTTTTTATCCCCTTATAAAATTCATAAATTGCGCGGTAACCGCAAAAATTATTTTCCAACGAAGCGTTTTCTTCTCCTTCCTTTTTTTTTTTTTTTTTTTTCAAACACATCGAAAATTGAGATACATTGACAAGTGTGATTGAGTTTTCGCGATTAATAAGCGTGACGAGAACCGATTACGCGCTCAAACAAGCGAAAATATTTGAAATATCGGGGCGCAAATTAAAAACGCAATCCCATATTGTGATTAAATACTTTTATCGAGAGGGGATCGAGCGCGTTACGACGGAGCATGAATTATTATACCGGCCGAAAAAAGACGCATCGCTGCGCTCTACGATTCGCCGCCACGTGGGCCGCCTCTTATACGATATAATGTATAATTTATGGTAGATGGCCAATGGGAGGATCCCGTTAAGGGGCCTCGATACTTCCTTGCAAAACACTTCGCCTTTTCGGACTGATTTTTCTTCCCTTCGTCCTCGCTTGTATTTCATCGTACCATCATTCTAATCAATTCGTGATCAATTCTATTCCCACTTATTAAAAATTTCGAGAAGTTTGTAAAAAAACGATTTTCGAATTAGAAAAATGTATTATTTCCTGAATATCGTATTCAATAATTATTAACACGATTAAATTTTTGAACGTTTGTGAACGTGTGAGATAACGAGATAATTGCAATTTCTCCAATCTAAACGGCAAAACGCGTGCTTCGATTTCCGTATCGAATAGAAACTACTTGATAAAGACGAAGGTCGCATTGCATCACGCGAGTACGTTTCACGCTTGATCAATAAAAGTTCGTTACACCGAGGTGCGAAATCTTGGTTGCATTTTAAAATCCCGTATAAACATGCAGGTGAGCGTGCACTGCGTCGTCCTTGATCCACAGTAGGTGGGTGTACATCGGTGCATGTAGCATGGGAAAATAAAGGAATCGTGCGCGATCGCGTTTGAGAAACAGCAATCAAGTGTACACAAGTGTATGTATACAACACCATGTATATATGGGATGATTCAATGATTCCATTTGGAAGTGAAATCGTTTTCCTCGCTTGGAAAATCAAGTTACGCGACCATACGAGACTCTCTCTCCTTAATTTCCTCCTCTTTTATCTCTATGATCCCTAATTATGCCTTTAAAATCGTCGGCTTCTTGCGATTCAATCGATTCGAAAACGAAACTTGTCTGAAATCTTTCTGAAAAAGAAATCCTTCCTCCTCTTTGAGAAGCAGACTCGGCTTTGACAGTGACGGCTACTCGTGCAAGGCTCTCAGGAAACAAAGGAAGAGGAGAGGAGAGGAATCGAGATGGCTTCGTTAAGTGGCTTCCTCCTCGATTCGCGAAACCTGGTCGTTTGAATTACGGATGAGATGATTCATAGAAACGCGTTTTCGTGCGTGGTGTTCGCTTTTCGAATCGATAATGGCCGGCCGGTGTACACGGAACGCGTGCTAGCTACATCGGCACGCTCATTATCTTGCAAATTAATTCCTTTCTAACCGCGCATGGAAAAATGCGTGTTACCTCAACCTGCCTCCCTCCCTCTCTCTCTCTCTCTCTCTCTCTCCCTCTCTGCGCGCGAGAGACGATCTGTAATTGTAAACGAGGGACCGTTTTTCCACGCTATTTTTCGGCTGCCGAGCACGGATGGAACACTGTGCATGCAACCACGTTAACCTTGGCGCAAAACACGGACGCGAATCGAAGGGGAGGCTTAACTTGTAATCACGAGTGATAATAACTTCACCAAGGCGGAAGGATGCACGTGTTGCACGAAGAAGAGGTATCCATTACGCGTTAAATGTCGTATGTGTGACGCGCTACTTGTTTTCCATATAACTGTATTTATATATATATATATATTTATATGGTGGATTGAGAATCGTATAAGGCCGATAGAAAATGAAATTACGCTTTAAATTGGCCGGTTGTTTCAATAAAATAGTTACGAACCTCTTGTGCCACTGCGATTCTCCGTACACGTGATGATGTTTAACTTTCTTTATGAAAGCGAGCTATCTCATTTATTTTTACCGAGAGACGTTTGCACGTATCATAAATAACAAGATTGTTTCCGTTTGAAAAATTGTGCGTATATGTCATTAGAATGAAAACTTTTGAACCTTATTAAATAGAGTAGTAGAAAAAAATAAGCGCAACAATTTGGATATTCTGATTGAAAAAAATCTGTCTCTTAAAAATGTAAAAAATGTGGAAAAACGTCCTCGGTTGGAAAGACGCTTCTGTAATTTCTTCGTAATTAGAAAAAGTTGGAGTTAATCTTGGGAGGAATGCAGGCGATCGAGCCGTATGAATGTCGGACATAGGATTTTTAACGAAATTTAGCGGTACGCCGGGACCGTTGTCGCGCGCCGACTTCCGCATTGCGCGCGGTTTTTCGAAACGGCTGGGAATCCTTTAAAGTTGCTTAACGAGATGATGATTCCTCGGATCGTGCGGCTGCGATCTCGAATAAATCTGCACCCGTGCCACGGAGTGGGACACGTTAATTAACCGCGCGCGCCTTTTCCTAGTTCACCGTGGAACCTTATGCAAATCGATCTCGAGCTGGATATATCGCTGTTATACACCACCAAAGGCGCAAAGATAAAATCGCCTCGCCTTTCTCCCGTGTGCATAAAGGAAAAGAAAAGAAGGAAAAACTCTCTCTTATTGTCCCCCGTGGAAAGAATCGACTTGACCGGTGATTAAACGGTTTTGCATCGTTTTGCCGCGCGAACTGTGAACGCGACGAAAAGTCGCTGAGTCGGCGTGACACGTTGTTGGCCGGGGAAAAAAGCTAATTCGTGCGAAAGTGAGAGGCGGAGATGATGATGTTGAATTGGCTGGTTTATTTTATTCTTGTTACCATTCGATGATTGATCGGTGTTGCGAATTAGTTTACAGGATCGTCCTCTGTCGTTTCGGTGGATGAATTTTGAACAGGTGAAAAAAAAAAAAAAAAAAGAAAAATTCGTTCAACCTCGTTTTTGTAAAGTTGTAAAGTTTCTTTGCAAATAGCGTGTTTACTCTCCCTGCAAGCCTCGTTCAATATCTTAGCGAAATATTCCGACGTGGGCTGTTCTGTATCGTTTTAATTATTGCGTTACATTTGTTTCGACATAAAATTCACTGTAATTAATTGAAAAGGAGATGAAATAGAAGGGTTTATGTTGTACGAACTTCTTTTATTGTTCATCCGTGTTAGATTCATCCATTGCAACGAGATAACTCGTATATATTTCTCAAAAGTATTTGTTTAGAACGTAAGAAAGGGATCTTTTTGTATTTTGTATTTATATTGAAGTAATCGAAGTTTTTTGTTGGTTCAAGTTGCAAATTAATTCACGTATAATACACAGAAACGAAATATTTCGTGATTGGGTTAAGAAACAAAAATTGCGTAATTCTTTATTCTTCGATAGTCATAAATCTTGATAAATATCTCGTATGTTTATCTCGATGTTAGCAAAAATAATACGAGTATCCGGGTGCCATTGGCCATCTGATTTCTAATACGAAAATTGAAACAAATGGATACGTTCGAACGAATCTATAAATCATATATTCTTCGTGGAAATTATTTTTTCGTTCGGAAGATTCGGTTCGGTAACCTTAATTACATTTTAGAAGATCTATTTAGTTTGTATGCAATGTGAAAGACGAGTGAAAGTATGCCCTTGCGGAAAAGTTGATTGACGGTGTGACACAGAATTTGAGAAAAGGTTGCAATTATTAGCAATAGTGGAAAGAACGACTTTGAGTAATGTTGTTTGTCACCACAATCGTCTTTCTTCACATTGTTTCTTCACTTTTTATTTGTTAGCAAACGTACGTTGACCGGCACACTTAAATTGTCTCTTCCTCGCATTTCACGCGATTTATCCGAAAATAAAAATTTGAATGAAAAGCTAGAATAGAGAAATAATTCTATATTAATATCAGTATATGCGATTTAACGATAATCCACTTAATAACATTCCAATATTTTCTCGCACGATTTTGATATTTATTAAATTCTATTTCTCTCTAATCATAGAAAGTAGACAATTTATCTTTAGAAAAATTCGGTGAAATTTTATTTCAACGCGCGTCAAATTAAATTTATATCAATATTCAAATTAATGACCACGGATGACGCTTCTTACCACTTTCTACTTACAGAAATTTTCACTTATTATTTACCCACGATCAAATAGGTATTCAGAGATTTAAAAACAAAACGTACAGATTGTTTTTAAAAAAAATATTCTGTCATTTTACTTCTATTTCTTCTACGACATTAAATCGATCGGAAGAAAATTAAACTTTATAAATCTTCTCAAGCATTTGTGACGAAATATTTTAAACAACTATATATATATATACCGAAATACACACATAATTCGTCGTGATATTTTTAAAACCTGCACCAAAAATCACGTTATTTTATAATAGCGTGTAATTCTTCACAATTTTCTATACCGCGCATCGATATTTATAAATTGGAATTAATTGGAATAATGATTTATCTACGCGTTTTTAGGACGCGTTGAAAGACACGCGAGGGAAGAGAAGAACAAGGATCCAATAGTTGTTTAGCCGCTCGTTTCTCCGTCTCTGCGAGGGCATCGAGAAATTTATCATCGCGGCCCAGGCTAACGAGAAATTTGTCTTGCTCTCTGTGGATATATCCGGAAAAATGAAGGGGCGGTTTACTGTTAGCCGACGTGGAACGGTATTCGAATGCATTTGGATAATTTAGCCGGGGAGAAGAGGGAGGGGGGAGGGGAGAGACAACAATAGGTTTTCAGGCAGGTTTATCGCGTCAGATCGGACAAGCCTCGCCACGGCTCCGCTTTATAAGACCTTACTAAACACGGCCCGGAGAAAGTCGCCGATTATATCGACTTAGAATCAACTATGACCTGAAACGGCAGCCTCCCAAGCACCGGAACGAAAATTGTTCTTATACGCGCGTACGTGATCCGATATTATCTTGAGAAAAGGAGGAGGAGGAGGAGGAGCTTTCTTACTCGATGAATTGGCAAGTTTGAGAAAATACGTGGAAGTGTTTTGCGGATCGAATTGCAAATGTTGTTTGCCGAGTTAGACTTGAATTTATTGTATCGTGTATTTGGAGTTGGTTCTCCTTTATTTTCGAGATTATTGGAGAATTAGCCGTTTTGACGGAAGAAAAAAAATTTGATGAACAATGCTGAAATATTGCAAAGTTATTTTGAAATTATTTGCACGTGAAATATGAATAATTGGAAATAATTTGAAATAATGGAATATCGAAAATTTTCAGAAGGGAAATCGTACGTTAAAGAAAATTGACCGCAGCAACTCGGTGGAATAAACGTTTTCCATAAATTTCTTTCTATCGTTTTCTCGTGTTGAATCCAGCTTCCGTATCGTAGCAACCCTACGATTTATGACGTATTATTCATCATTATCGAAAGCGAAACGTTTTCGCAAAGATTTATTAGTTAGCCTAAATATAAACAGAATTTATTAACGCATTTTCGAAGATAGAAGAAAGATTTGCAAAATGGCGTTTCAAATAACCGTACAATTTTTCGATAAGAATAAAAATAAAAATTGAAATAATTTCGAAGATTTTTACGTATTTCTGGATATTTCTATGTACACGTTTCAACTACGTGATCTCGTATCTTCGACCAAGTAGAAGCAAAGCTGGCGCCAGATATTGCGCAACGTTGAACTCACGATTCGAAATGGAAAAAGCCCAAAACCGTGTGTATGTATATATATATATATCTGGAAGAAAATCAACGGGAATGTTTTCGAGACAAAGGCCAAACTTGTATAAATTGGTCGAGCGCGATACGACAAGTTTATATACCGGATACACAACGAGTTCAGAAGTTCTAGTTCTGTCGTCATACCTTTTACCTCGTTGCTCGAGATCGATCCTCGGAATCGTGATCGTTCATCGACGACCTGGAATCTCGAGACCTCGTGCTTTTGCGTAATTAGGAATCGCTTAACCCACCCACCCCCGCTTCCTCCTCGCCTCTCGATTGATCGAGCCGCTCGATAAACTGGAATCGGAATAAAATCGAGGATAATTACGACTGGTCATCAGATCGATATCGAACGAATTCGATTTTGCGAAGGATTTTGCTGCGTTTTACGTAACATGGAGAAGAATCGAATCGATGGAAAGGTGTTAAACTTCTTGACTTTTAATTTATGACGAGTCAATAATACCGACGAGGCTGAAATGATTTCCCTGGCTGATTGATTACTGGTATAATAATGATGCAAGGTATAAATATTGCCTCTCGTTGGATGTGTTGGCGATTGGAATTTCTCGGGAGAATGTGTTTTCGAGGAAATAAATTTTTTTTTTAATAGAATCATCTGGAAATTAATCGCTCTCAGTCGAGTCGAAACTGTTCGATAATTATTGGATTTGTACGAAACGAAAGTGTAAATCAGCAGTGGTACAATGTGGTGGTAAAATGATACAAAAGCTAATAGACCGCGATTTATTTTTCCGGGCGATTTAATAATAAAAGGTAGGAGAATAAAACGTTATTAAAATTCCAAGAGGAATTAGAAAAATATAGGATAGGCACGGTTTTATTCCCGGTATTCAAACGTGTTTTTATTATAGGTTTTGGTTAAGTTTAAGTTAATAAAGTGTGAAAATTACGATAAGTGGAGGCATTTTAAATGACAATCGCATCGACTCGATACACACGATACACGTAGAAACGATAGAAAGTCGAAGTACCGTAACGAGTGAACGAGGTAAAGAATTATGGCAAATCTATCGATACAACGTTCACGATTATTTAAGATTTACCGTCACTCTTGTTGCACGTTTATCTCCGCGGGGTATGTAACCCGACACTGGCCCATAATAATCGATCTCGGAATGAAACTCGTGTCGTCATCATTGATCAACGCCTCGGAATTCTTCGTTCTCGATTCCAAGTAAAATCACAGCTCTCTGTGATTTTGCTCCTCTATCCTTCTTGCTTCAGCTTTGAAGACAAATTTCATTTGCGTCTCTACATTGCGAAACGTATAATTTTTAATTTCTCCATACATCAAGTGCAATTTTCTTTCAAGTTTCAGGTATTGAAAAAGAAAAAAAAAAAATTATAAATACTTCAGTTTGAACTTTATTCTTTCAGTTTGTCTACGATCGTCTAGAGATTAGAGGAAATTTAATCGATATAAAAATTTTAAATTTGTATAACGATCAGTATAATTGAATCATTATTCTTTTCAAACAAAAATAAAAATATGCTATAATCCTCATAATAACTTTCCCACAGTTTAAACTCTTCGTCTAAAAAAAAAGACGGTTGAATATACCCTCCAAACTCTGGATCACATTTTCACTGGATCCCGCTTCAGAAATTCCAGGCCAATCTTATTCACGAGAAGGGTTTATTACACTTCACCCAGAAAATAAGATCACAATTGCCGCAATAATTCAATAACCATCAAACTCGATGGAAGATATTCATCCCATTCCCCGACAATAACAATATTCCACCGTTGGACAGCGAACGAGCCACGTATACGCCATTCCAGGCTGGAAAGCGCAGCAACAACCGACGTTCAATATCCACTTTGGGCCCGGCCAATCATCATTTGAAATATGTAAATCGTCAATGTGTAATGATCCCGCCGCATAAATCAAAGGTTAGCGCGAAATCAAGTTAATCCTCGCTCGATCAATTTTCTAGTTATCCCTCGATTTTCGCCTGACACGAGTTACGATGACTGTATTTAACTCATCGTCGCCTTGACTCTTTAATTCTTTAATTTGCATTCGTTCGATTTCTCGACGAATTCAGTCAAGGAAGAAGAAAAAGGGAAGGGATTGAAAAGGAGTGGCGAATTTAAAGAAATGAACGTTCTATTTCTTTTTAGGTCATCCCGATTGGAATCAATGGTAATGGATTTTAATTTGCAGGAAACATTTTAATCGATCGAGATGGCGAAAAATCGACTCGAAAGAGCGATTCAGTGTTCAGCCTGACAGCGGGACTGACAACTTGCAAACGCGAATCAGACGTCTTGCTCGAGATCGATGCGAAACAGGCGCCACGAATCTTCCTTCCCACAATTACGAGGGATAAAAATTCTTTTGCTTTTCAGTCACGCGAGCCTGCACTCGGTCCACGAGAGAAGAATTCACGTATACGCGAATACTCTTCTCTTCCCTCGAATTCGATTTACACCGCCACGTTATTTTCTCTCCTTCTCCTATTTTACGATAAATTTAAATTGAAGAAAAAAAAAAAAGAAAATCGAATCCTCAAAATTATCTTACAAAGACAATTTTTTTCTCGTCGAAAACTTTTTCACCTCAACGAAAAAAATCTTACGATTCATTAAATGCGTGGCGAGATTGTAATAATCAGATTAATAAATTTTTCCTGCTCGCATTTTCCTCTCCGATTACTCGACAAAACCTACGATCCCGATAAATCATTCCGATGATTCATCGCCCTCCGAGAGAGGCCCGTTGAATGGCGCAATAATTCATTCATTAATACGATACTCTTTATGAAACGATTGAACTGGAGAAAAAGGAGGAATGAAAGGAAAGAAATCTACATAATGTCTCGTGCGACCGAGATTAGAAGCGGACAACAACAACACAACCGTTAGATCGACATTAGATCGGGCCTCGGCCGGAAAATTATTATAATTCCACGCTCGCCATGTCCGTGCATCTAATGACACACGGGACATGATCGCCAGGTTTTTGGGTGGATACCACTACTCTAATTACGTTTCTTCCTGGGTGAATGCCGTTTAATGCCGTGTAATGTGTTACGTGCATCGTGAGAAGACGGACTTTCATTCGAAACGAGGGGAGATTTATCCATCCGTATTTTTGCGAAATACGGTGGAAGCCACGCAATTAAACTCGAGCGTGTATAATAGATCCGGAAATCTTGTGAGATTTTTCGCGTTGGCCAAATTGCTCGCCGAGAAAACGACGTGATTTAACGAAACTGAACTATATATAAGAGGAAGTTATGTACAATAGCAGAATTTTCGAAAATGTTAAATTCTCGATGAGCGCAAAACTAGCTCTCCTTTGTTAAGCAATATCCAGTTATCTTGAATCTATCCACTTTATCAATCACGTTTATAAATCTCCGCGATAGTGAACAGATAAAGAAAGAAAAAAGAAGGGAAAAAAGAGACAGGAAATCGTGTCGTTGAATGAAAAATTTCATCTTTTCGAAGATCGAGTTATACGCAGTAGCAAGATTTGATTATATCGGAGATATATCAATCCGTAATCAAGCAGAGAGACGTCCAATCGAAAGTTAACTCTTAATTAAACAGCGAGCAGGTGTCAGGAAATAGTACGATTCTAAAATTGCGTATTTAAATTTTATTCCTTCCCCCGTGATATATATCAAACTCGTATATATTTTATTAACGTTTGCATTATCGGTTTGATCGTGTTCTTATCGAAACGCGTTCATCCGCAGCGCCCGGAGCTATCGTCGTTTAACCAACGATCAGCCAACGTTGAACACTCGTGTGGGCAAACACTAGCGTAATTTATTCGAAATGTCTCGATGATACGAGATCCGCCAAAATGATACATCATCGAGCGTAATTTATGAAGAAATGATTTCCGGCCGAGGAATCTCTCTTCCAATAACGGTCCACAATATGGAAGAATTAGTTGCTGGATTCAACTAAATAGATAAATTAATTACACCATCCCCGAACGATTTCCTCAGAGATCTTTAATTTCCAAGCTTTAATAACAGGAATCGATCGAGTGTGACATAAGCGTCGAAAGAAATTTGCATCGTTACAAAATCCCTTTTGTATCGAATCGAGACGACGACGTGTTCGTTCGTTGCGAAGGAAGAAGAAAAAAAGGAAAAAAAGAAAAAGGTTCACGATAACTCGTCGGGGAAAGGATAATAGTCGATAAAATGTTCTTCCTCGATCGGTTTTCTCGGTCAACTCGCGCATACACGTCCGGAGTGGAGTCTGGTCCAAGATCAAGGCAAGAGTTATAGACCAGGTATATGTCCACTCATTACGTTCTATTACGTTCCATTACGTTTCATTACTTCTCGGCAGGTAGACGTGGTGGAATAAGGCCGGAGAGATCGGCAGGAAATAGGTAATAAGAGGATCGCCCGGTATCCTGTGGCGTAATAATTATTTCTCCTCTCCTGGACTTATCGTCGTAAGTGTTCGACTAACTGCTAATTGCATCGGGAACGATTAACGCGCCAATTAACGTGGCTCGCGTGCCGCCTCTCCCATATTCTTTTGTCCGATTCTCTGTAAAAATGAACTCTGTCTTCTCGCGAAGATTCTGGGCTAGGAGAGCAGAATCTAAGATTTTTTTTTGAATTTTATATATACGTATATAAGAATGAAAGAGATATCGATGACGAGGATAGGAAGATGATCGATCGATTGTACGTGATAAATATTGAAAGCGTGTGGGTAATAAATTTATGCAGTTTGTACATAATTAATTATATATCGTTTGATAAATTGGTATTTAACGAGCGTGTAATTATCCGTTACAGGGTTTTATTCGATACAGTGGCGATGAAGAAAATCAGAAATGTCAGGCGGTAATGTATGAATGTATGTAAATTTATGCACCAAGTTCAATGGCAACCGTTGTTTATTAGGACTGAAAAATGGCTATTGTCACGATCGGCCAGGAAAGAACAATGACGCGCGAGCCGATTTGCGATTGCCGAAATTAGCATTTTCGTCAAGGAGATTAAACATCGAGGAAAGGATTCGAGCATCGTTCGTCCGAGGACAAACTTTCGAAATACTTTTCAACCCCCGAAATTCTTTACTCGGCGCCTCAATTTTCCGAAGGTCGATTTTCGAGAAAAATTCGTGGAAAAATAGATATTACGCCACGCTATTTCGATCGATTCGAGAGAAAAACTTTTGATCGATTTAACGAAAATCGGCCGGTTCGTATCCATCGCTCGATCTCCCACCCACGCGTCGTGATTTTGCATCAAAGGTAAGTCATAACGCTGCGCGGATATTGGAAGATCTCGGTTGCTTTGATCGACCGGTAACATGCTCGTGCGACCCACAACACGGCCGACACACATTAGCGGGCCTAAGTGAGACAATACAAGGCGTGGTTGGGTAGACAAGTCGAAGGGACCCTCTTTCGATCTGGCCCCTCTGAAATCGCAGGATGAGTCAGAAATCGGGGTCAACGACGCGCGCCAAACATTCGATCGAGCGTTGCCCCGACACGGCGATACCTGGACTAATTTTATTCGATTTTCTCGGCCGGGCCAACAGGTAACAAAGGACTTTCGTTTTAAATATGTAATTTCGTACGAAGATCGAGTACCAAAAACCGCGTGTTATTATTTAATAAAATTCTACAACCAGAATCATAATATTTCTCCAGAAGAAGAGAATAAAGGGGATTACGATTCTTTTTTTCTTCTTTGATGATAATACACGTGTAATTTATTTAATTTTACGTATTCCGCGATTTTTCTTTTTCTTTATTTAATTTTCTCGTAGTTTTAGCTACTTTCTATCCTTATGTTTAAATATTAACAAGCAGAGTTTATAATAAGTGTTGCGTAAATCGTGAGCGTTTTTGTGCGAAAGGATTATAAAATAAAATTTTATCTTACGAAACAATCTTATGCGGAAACTGGGTAGAAAAGCAAACGAGCTACGTGCGATGCTCTCATTTGAACATTAACCACCGTGACAGATCTCAAACTTGGAGAACTAATGACATCCAGAGAAATTATTCTTTGAAATGCAAAGAAAAGCCGTGGCATTAGGAATTATTATTTTTCAAAAATTATTAACCGGTAAAATAAATAAATTGTCTCGTTCTGCGTGATATTTTTGCGAAGATAAAATTACATCCACGTTAAATGCTTCTTTAACGATTTTTCTTCTTTTTTTTTTTCAAAGTAACGGTTGTAGAAAGTTTTGCTGCATAATAGACAAATTACGGAACAAAATAGCAAGTGGTTGAAAAATAATTACTTTGAAATAATTAAATGTCCATCTAAGTGGAATTATCTTAAACGATATTGTGAATAAATTTCGTTGATGATCCCATAAAACGTAGCCAGAACACAACTTTCTCCTCCTAAATGATAATTTGTTCCCCCTTTTTTTAATAATAAATACGGTCGATTACAGAAACTGCAATACTCTATTCGTTAATTTAGCGGATTACCGTGTAATTCTTTAATTAATATTGTACGTCGTATATGCATATCGAGCGTTGTGAATTCATTAGACGATTTCGTTTCTCTTTCAAAACGATTTGCTCCCATTTCCGGTGTGAAAAATTACAAAAGATTCTCTCCAACGTTTCCTCATATATATATATATAGCTAGTCCGTTGAAAAGTGAAAATAAAAATGGAAAAAGGATTGGAATAAGGTAGAACCAGGAAGCAAGAATAATACCACGAGGTAATATTCAATTACATTCGCTTTCGAGATGTTGCAGACAATTTTTATTCCTTTTTAATTGAAATGTAAAGCTTCGCTTTCGAAATTCTTTCCAAAGATAATGAATTCTACGAAATGTCTTCGTGACTTATTAACGATAGCATAATTATAGAAAATTTATTAATATAAAATACATTAATATCACGATTAAAATTCATTCAACAAAGCATCGAGTAACGAAATAGAAAGGCTTTCGATCATAAAGATATAATGAAGGATCGTATCGATAAAAGCGAAAACGAAAATCTTTCGCGATAATATTCAAGATAACATATTACATAATTTTCTATTTTCCTGGTTTAATTGAAATTATTCTTAGATTACCTATAAAATACATAATACCAGTCTTTCTCCTCGTAAAAGAAAATAAGCCTTTAACTTTTTTTAACTTCCCTTAAATACAATAGAAATTATCTGAAAAGAAACCAAACCCAAAGAAACGACAATTTCACAAAATAGTTATATCTTATTCATTTTACGAAATATTTAGAAGATATTAATCGTTTAATTTCTCTCGAATGGTATGAAATACTTGCATGCTTAGCGTTACATTTTTCTTCGATGAAACGGAACGACACATACAAATAATAAATTTTTTAATCACTTTCGTTATAGAAAAACTGCGCAGTGTTAATTATAACACGTGTATAAATCGAACGCTTGGAGGGCTCTCGTCCGGAATAAATTCATAATTACGAGCTTATTACAAATGATCGAGAACGATCTTTATTTGCTCTATGAGCGATGTTGTCGACTTGTTTGTCGTCTCTACGATCTCTACATAATTAACTGGCGTAATGACCGTCGTAATTATATCATAATTATTAAACCGCTCCAACATGTGACTCGACAAGCATACACGGTCAACTACGATTTACTATCCTGCCCTCGAGGACCTTTCCAGTCTACGAACGTCTTCTGCGACGTACGCATACCATTCACTTTAAAAAGGCAAAGTGTAAAAAAAGGGAAGGAGGAGATTTTCCAAATTCGCAATTTCAAATGGTTGTATGGATAATATCGAAAAATAAAATATCGAGGAAAAGCTTTATAATTATTTATAATTATTCAATAATTATTAGAAAGATTAAGCGATAATCGTAATATTAGAAAATATTTTAAAGAAAGAGTATTATTACAACGAAACGGCTTAGGAGAGGAATGGTTTCTCTACAGAATATAATTCATCCCTATCGAAGAGAAATAGAATACAAATATGATAACAGTGGTTCTTAACAATAGTATTCAACATAGACTGTATTGCTTTTAAACAATTTAATATCTCAGGATTTGGGAACAGGAATTAGGAATTGATCCTCTGATCCTCCTAATAATCTTTCTTCATTATTCGCAACAATCAAGAAAATAAACTCGATGCTTCAAAGTAAAATACTTTGTATAAATTATTATTCGTGACATTGTTTGCTTCGATTTTGCTCAAGGAATTGAATAGACAACTTCGCACCCGATTCTTCGATTAACTCGAATCCTTTCAACTTCTCCCTTCGAGCGTTTCTACAGCGTGCACAAAAAAAAAAAGAAAAGAAAAGAAAAAATAAAAAAAGAAAAACCTGGTTAATTACGTCGAGGAGAAGAGCGACAACCGGAAATCCTGCGATCCAGCCAATAAAAAAACCGCACCGTGAATGCGTTTAGCAACGTAAGCTCGACAATGGTGCGGCGAAGCGCCGCTCCTCTCCCCGTGGCAGAAAAGTGCGTCTCAGCAGGATGCGCCATATACCGCGTGGAAGGTGCATCATATAACACGCAGAAAGGAACAGGCTGTCACTAGGCGGTATCCTATTATCGTTGCCACGGTGTAAAGCCGAGAGAATACGGTATTTATGCCGATGCACAAACAATGGCCGCTCGATCTTCGATGGCAAGGCCACGCGACAAGAAGTTCGAGCCGCTTTTATACGGCGGGAATGTTAATTATCGGCTCTCCCGCGGGATCTATTAAGTGCACTGTTCCTCCCCTTTTTGTCTCTCTCTCTCTCTCTCTCTCGTCGAGCAAACACTTTCGACCGAGCGTTATTATCGTTGACAGCGGTTCTTTAATTAGCCGAAGACCGATATCGAGAGACCGAATAAGCGGGAGGGAAGCGATAGATTGGAAGAGAAGAAAGGAATCGAATGGACGAAGATCATATATATAGTGGATTTTGTGGTGAATCCGTTAGATGTTACGCGGGGCGGAGGAGTCGTTTAATGATGGGCTTATGTAACACGCGAGAGAAATTTACGATGGTACACCGGTATCGCGGATAATTGATTGTCCGTTATGTTGATATAACTGTTGAGGTAAAGTAGCCGCGGGTATTAGAGGGGGTTCTAAGCGGACGTGGTTTAAACCGAAGGTGATAACGAGCGTCTTGTTAAATTGGGAATTGTATGTGGATTTGGATAAGAACGTGATTCATTTTCGTACGAAGGAACGTGTCGTATAATTATTTGATAAAGTTCAAGTCTCTGTTATTGAGTTAAAATTTTGAGGAACAAAATTTCGAGTTGATTCTTATCGATTCTTGTATATTTATTTCTGCAATGTTACGTTTCGCATTGTTAATCGTTATTTTAATTAAAAGCAATTCGTAAATACGCGAAACATCGATAGAAAATAAGAGCATAGCGTTGGAGAAGTGCACTTCCCAGCTGTCGTGTCATTTTATACATTGATCCATCGTCCGAACAGGCTTCTTTTCTTCTTCCTTCTCCTTCTTCCATCCTCTCCACTCCTCTCTTTTCCCTTTAAAGCTAGATTTTCTTCTCCTAATCTAACTAAAGTTATTAATGAATCGTCGAGGCGAACCTTATCTTTAACGTTTCAATTTAAATTTCTTCAAATTTCTAAACTATCCTCTGCCTCGTTACCTTCGTTTTATTTTATTCGCGGTAACTTTAGAATCTCTTTCAATATTCATTCGAACGGTTCGAAATGAAATATTATTTTTCCCTCTTGCGTAGCCTACATTCCGTCCTTTTTAAAAATTCTTTTTTCGTTACACGTGCGTGTGCAAAATTTTATACACAGAGATTTGTACACATGAGTACCTCGATCGAGGTGGATAATATTTCGTAAACAGTGTCGGGTGTCCCGATCCCGATTTTATTCTTTCGCCATGTGGGTTTCTTCAAAACGATGGATCGAAGATACGAAAATACGACACTCCCGTTCTAAGTTTGTTCAATAATTCGGAATTCAATCCGTAATTCCCGCTCTCGTTTCCTTTTACCTCAATCAAATGCTCATGATAACTATCAAAGATCGATACAAACTTACGTTCTCTTACATTTCAGATCCGTGCAAAAGGGACATCTCCGTTCGACGAAGAAAATTGGACGACGCGCGACCTCGAGGTGGGCAAGGTTCACAGGAAGAGAATAAAAGAATGGGAGTGGAGGGAAACGAACCGTTATGGGCGATCGCGCACAAACATTAATTACGCGCGATCAAATTCCAAGTTAGGATCCAGCTAGGTGGAGCGACAGGATATAACCGCAGAGGGCCTTCGAGGATATATCTTGGAAGGTCCTGGCCGGGTATGCGCCACGTACTCGCGTAATCCTGCACAACAGCTGGGCCAACCAGTGTACCCAGATGCCTATCGACATTCCATCCACCCACGATCACCGTGGGGGAGGTGGAAGCGGAGGAAGGAAAAGAGAGAAGGCAAAGGCCGGCTCCCTAGGTGATTCGAGATTCATACTATTTAGCATAATGATCGTGGCGACGATCGTGATGATGATGATGATGATGATGATGATGATGATGATGACGACGACGACGATGATCGGAGTGCCTTCGATTAAAGGTGATTATATGCTAATAAATTCTCTCCTCGCCTTCCACGCTCATCCTCCCCCTTCCGTGCCTCGATTTCTGCCGCCATTAAGTCAACTGATTAGCTACGAACCGTCGTTCCGTTCGCTTTCCGATCGACTGGCCGGACGCGGTGCCCTGGTAATTGCTTAATCGCCAATCGCAACGAACAATGGGTCGAATCGACCCCTTCGATCGCCCAGTTTTTCAAATGCCTCGCCGTATACATCCGCGCCAAGATCGCGAATCGATCGAAATGGTGATTCGAAGCGTTTCCTTTCTTTTTTTAAATCGGCGATGCCTCCTCCTCTCTCTCTCTTTTTCTCTCGATTACGTCATGCAACGGACCCGGTTGCACGAAGTAACGGTGCCGGCCCAATACCTGACACTCTGTTTTCGGAAAGCGTGCACAGCCGATTCTTCAAACATGATGCAAATAATCAAACTTCATCGAAACGTCTCTTGAAAGAGCAGCACTCGTTCGAACGCGATTCGACAGTCCAAAGAATTCACAAGGATTTTTACTATATATCGTTCGTGAGATACAGAGTGAAAAAGAGAACAACTTTGGACAACAACAGGACAGTCGAAGGGTAGTTTTAAAAAAATGACCGGCGCAGCTGCGCTTTCTCGAACGCGGGCTACTGTATAAGGAGCAAATATGATATCGGTAAAACATCTGTATACGGCACACGTTGGTAAAGTGGTGTTTCGTCCCCCGGGGACGGTTGGTACGCGCCTCTATATCTGGAGCGGACCAAGGCGGTACCGAGAAGCCGAGTAGTAACAGCAGTCGGTTACAACTCTTTGACAGACTTATTAGCAAATATAAATCGTGGCCTTTGCGGCTACGCTTGTACTTCTTCACGACCGCTACTATACCGTGCACGTTTCTCGTAGGAGGGGAGAGAGAGAGAGAGAAGGGCACGTTTGGGTGGAAAAAAGGCGGCGAGGATGAAAAAGGGATCGGATCTTAATTAGCGCGAGGAACAAGAGCGCAAGTGATGGCGTAACGACTGCGTTAAATTTGATTTACAACCCCCCTTCTTTGTTCGTTAACTCTTCGAGTTGTCACTCGTATATACGCTTTTCCTTTCCTCCCCCATTTCCGCGGCTGCGTTCGAGGTTTCATTCGAGGATTTCATCGGGACAAGCGCTGTGGAATACGCGTAAAGATGTGGGATCGGGTTTCTGGAGCGTAAGTTTCGAATAAATATATATAATTTTCTAATTAACAGGAATTTATAATTCGCGTGGAAGGATTTCACGAAGTTAAGATGCATACAACCGAGTATTCTCGATGAATTAATTTTTGTTTTATTTATTTTATTACATCGCCCGGATGCAATCCACGTTTCTAATCGTGTTATATTATAAACACGTTGGCGTAAAAAAAAATGGACGCTCCGGTAATTCGGTTAATAAGAGATCAGTTGAAGTTTGTATAACCAAGCATTATGTAAAAATTTCGTTCGATAATTGTATTTTTCACTTATGTTATAGCATAACAGTTCGTTTTTCGAACTCGTTCGAGTAAAACTACAAATTTCGAACGAACATCCTTAAGAACGAAATTTTTCAAAAACTTTGCAAAAACATCGAAAAAGGATGTGTGCAGAAAAAGTCCGCAGATATTTAGCAGCATCGAGGAGGAAGGAAGGTAGGTGAACGGACGGCTCCGTTTTTCGCTGATCGGCCGAACGAAGGCCGTCGAATATAAAGTTTCATGCGGAACGCGAGTCTTGCACGCTGCACGCCGTGACGAGATGCAAAGTGATATTCGTCTTTGGGGATGGAGATTCTCTCTTTCTCTCTCTCTCTCTCTCTCGAGAAGGTTGAAGGGCAGTGGTGCGGGTGAGGAGGAAGCGTCCCGAGGGATAAGGGAACCGGAGGGGGATGCGAGTGCAGTGCACTGCTCGCGGTATCATGTTGCCGTACCTGCCAATTACGAAGCCGCTCTTGCGGTAGGTTCCTCGTCGATGAACAGAGCGGACACTTTGGACATGCCGTGACACGGTCATCGACTGCGCCGACTTCATAGCCAACCCCCGTGCTCCTCGCTCCTGTCTTTCGTTTTCCTTCGTGCGAGTATTCCGCTTGTTGCTGTTTGTCTGGTATTGGAATACTTTGTAAAAACTCGAGAATATCTCGAGTTTGGTGGTTGTATGATACAAGCGTAGGTAAATCTCTGATCCGATCTCCTTTGTCTTTGATTTCGAGAAGAATGAGTTGGAGAGTGTTCGATTTCGAGATGCGTAGATTATTGGAAAGTCGAATGTTTGTAATTCGATAGAAATTACAGGTTCCGCTTGAGAAACGTGAGAGATTCAAACGTGTTCTTCTCTTTTGGACTAGTGGAAATGCAAGTAGAAAATATTGTGTATAAGGAACGAATAAGATGAAACGGGGAATTGCGGTTTAATTTTGCCAACTGCGGTTTCTGACAAATGTGGATGATCCGTCTGTGTGGAATTCCAGACGCACGGTTGGCAAACGGTTTTTTCTCTCGAAGAAACTGTTCCTTTGTGTCTATACACACGCACACACATACCGTTTTCCCCAGTACGTTAATCACGCGTAATTCTCCCGACTGATACGAACAAGAGAAAGCGTATCTCTATTGTTCGAGGAGTACAAGAAAATTCCTGTATTTATTCACGTGTGTCTCCATAGATTTTCTTGCGTACGGAGGGAGAGAGAGAGAGAGATTGCCTTTTCTAGCGAAGGGACAAAGAATCTAGTTAGCGAGTAAGCAGAATGTTATATCAGAGCTCGTCGATCCTGCTTTCGTATCGTAGTTTCTTAGAGAAACTTTCTTGAACAGCTTTAATACCGTTTAGACGTGAAATTAATTGAATTGCAAATTTTTTAAATTACATTTCCTGCTTCGATCAATTTCACGAGCTTTCGAATAATTGATAATTTATCGATGTACGATAACTCTTCTCTAATTTAAAAAAATTTCCTTTTCTTACGGAATAAAAATTAATCATCAACTTTCCAATCTGATATCGGATTCCAATAAATTATCATCTTCGTCGAATGTGCGCACGTTCGACTAATTAGACTCGTGATTATCTACAATATCGAGAATTCATCTTTCTTCGTTCTCTCGTTTAATCAAAGACGAAGAGCAGCAATGAATTCCAAGTCTGTCTAATTCTATCTACGTCGTTTGACTCTTGACCCAGAAGAGCGTAATCGTAATTGCAACACGCGGCTTGCATCTTAGTCTTATTAATCTCGTGTCATCTTCCGCGTCATTTCTTATTTTTACAATCGTATCGTATCCTCTTGTTTATTCCTCTTATTGTTTCTCTTACTGACGGTACACTTTCTTACAGAGTCTGAATTTTGTGCTTCTATTTGCGCAAGAGAACGGTCACGGTTGGCTGGATCGAGAAATGGATTGCGAATATCGGGCCAAATCAATCCGCGGTTGGATAATTTTATAGGGAATAACGGGTGGAATTCATTTACACGTTGAGAAATGGAGGATTTAGGGATATTCGAGTTGATGATCGACCAATTAAGAGGAGTTTAAATTTGGAGGAAGGGAACGAATTGTTCGTCCCCGGATGAATTTGAATTTCTTAGGCGGCCAGATGGTAGATTATACGAATAAATCTTTCCTAAGCCCCTCGGTTGAAATAATTATTATTGAGCGTTTATCCTGTTTGACAAATGTTGGTATTCTAGGCTAGGTGCCAAACTAAACATTAAACATCGAAAATAAAATATAAAGGCGATGGGAAGGTGAGACTGTGCTTCTAAGAAATTGGAAACCAAGAGATCTTTACGACAGAACGTCAAATTAATTAGGGGAATTAAAATTTTTCTCTCAAATTGATTTCAAATAAATTCCATTTGTTGTGTTTAATTTAAAAAAAATATATATATATATATTATTATCGTCGAATCGTGTTAAAACGAACGTGTCAAACCTGTCAACCGCGATAATTGGTTGTCAACGAATCCGACTGGACAGGCAATAAAATTGAGAGGAACTAGCAGTACCACCGCATTTCGTTCGTTTATTTCCTTCCTCTATCCTCCAGTAAAGACCTGAATGATCGATGAAGCCTCGTCGCAAAATCAAATTTTCCGTCGAATAAAAAAATCCCGAATACACTTCCATCCTTTCTACGAGAGCCGTGCAAATACGATAATCCACTTTGTACGATAAACTTGGAGAGGGAAAATCCATTTCTTCCCCGTCAATGGTTTAATCGAGCAGAAAGAGGATGCACTGGAGGGGTTTGTAGTCGGTGACCGAAGGCGGAGATTCGCATAAACGAGCGCGGACGGAAATTAATGCGCTGCGGGCCGGCGCGAAATGCGGCGAAACTATCTGCCATTGCGGATAATTAGCCAAAGCGAGAACACTCCTCTCGGGTGTGGAACGACGCTTGCCAACGAAATGTACAGGAGGAAGGGTCTGTGCAAACGAAGCGCCCTCCGCACATCCACTCTTTCATAGAGCAGAGAGATTCTGTCTAGGATATGACGAAGGTTTGGCTGTTTCGTTCGATTTGTTGGAACGAGATGAGATTCGTATGTATAGACAGGGAAGAAGGATAGAATTAATTTCTTCGAGTGAAATAAAATTGTGCGAATCTTATATAACACGTAAGATAAATTGTTTCCCATACTTTGTCTTCGTTTTAGAATAGAACCAGTCGAGATAAGATTTATGTTATCCGCGATGAAACGTGTTAAGCTTAAGACAGTTTCTGATCTACTGTTTCATGGTATTTGCCTCTTTCGGCATATTGATATTGAAGAGCATAAGAAGGGAAAATATGTTTTTTTTACTTCATCGTGTTATTTTTCTTAACTGCTGCACCACGCTTCGCACGGACATTATTCAACGAAGGAACGATGGAACATTGTGAAAACTATGCACGCCGAATAATCGAAAATGTCATCGAATCTATAAGTTATCCCGCTCGAAGACAGCTTATGTAATTGACTATTCACGAATTTCCAATATTTGTTCCGTGTCCAGTTTAGACTAGTAATTTGAATACCGATCATTCCTCCATATCTCTGAAGATTTAAACGTAGAGGATACTCGCATACCTGTGATTTTACACATTTACTAGAATACATTTCAATGGAACGAAGAAATACAGAATTACCAAAATTTATTTAAATCATATAACACTATTCTTCGAATCAAAGTTTCTCGAAAGTCCGCGAAAAAGAATATTCAAAGCCTGAAGCCTGCTCGCGAAACACCGGCTCGAGCTTGACAATTCTCCCTCCAAAATAATTCTTCCCTCCTCACTTTCGATCTCCTTTCTCGCGTCTCGGGAAGCCGAGGCCGCGGCCTCATACTCTTTCGGTCATTAGCTCGGCCATATCTCTGCTCCCACCCCGCATACTATTTGCATCCGACGTAAGTCCCGACGGAATTCATAGCCTCTCGCGTTGCAGAATGCAGCCAGCGCAAGTGCATACTTCAAGGCGCCCGCCCTAATCATCCCTGGCCACCATCTCCTCTCTCGCTTGCTTAAGCCCGCGTATTTTCGATCCTCGAGATGTCGAACAGACGTAAAACTACTTACGCGAAACGATTCTAAACGCGCGCCACTCAAGGACGCGAATGCCAGCGATTTTAAGCGATCGAGATTCGCTTATCGAGGACCTTCTATTTTGCGAGTGCGGCTCGCGATAGTGATATCGGTGCTTAAGGTTTAATAACGATTTAAGGTAGCGCGAGTGGGATCTTTATTGGGATGAAAATGATACCGGATTGCTAATGGCCTGTTATTATAAGTATACTGTGATATTTAAAGTTTCACAGTCTCCAATACATTTGGTACATTTTTAATCGAACGAGAGATTCCTTAGAAATTGAATATTCTTCGACGATTTAAATTAAATTAAATTTTCATAAGAAGAAGAAGAGGCAATGGAAATTGTGAAAAAGTGATCAGTTTCTCGATTATGGCAAATTATAAAAGAAGGAAATCGTGGAGAAGCTCTGGTCGTTTGCCAGACCATACGTATACCTTCGATTCGATATTAAAAAAAAAGAAAAAGAAAGAAAACAATTCTCTTACGAAATATATGAAATGAAAATCCAACTGGAGCAATCGATCCTTGCAAATCCACGTTTCGAAAGTGAACTTTTTGAACGAATACGAAAAAAGAGTCGCAAGATTTGAATAAAAATGGAGTTTCGTTTGTAAAGTTCTGAATATTGCATGAAACAACGTTGTCCTCCCTACTGGAAACCGGTGGGTATTTTCAATGGCCATTTCTCGCTACTAGTGACGTCTCATCCTCGATATTACGGGAGCGCAATAAGCACCTACGCGGGCAAGCTGTGGCGTGGGTGCAATGTGGGAGTTTTTCCGAATATATCGTCCTGGATGTTTCTCTATGAATGCTCTCGTATGAAGTGCACTCGTCGTTGGGGGAGGACGTTTCGGGAAGAGGATGGAACGTCGAGATGTTACTTTCAATTCGGGCAAAATTCGTTATCAACGGGGCTATACTTGCAATTTATCGGCGAATAATTAAGCAATTCTTCGAGAGATTCGATCGAATTCGAATAAATTCGAGAAGGATGCGAGATTACAAGCTAGAGGATGTAACGAAAGTGGAAGGAGATTCTTCTAGTTCGATATCGAGAGCGTGGCCGATATCCCGACGATAAATAAAATTTCAGGATCACAGACGCGTGCAGATAGGTTTATCCTAAGCACGTGCACGGAAGTAATAATATACGCGTACGAGAAACATCTTGGAATTATACATTGCCTCGAGGGGTTGGGTTAGTGAGTCGAGACTGATCGAGCTGTACTTAAGACCGGATGTGGAAGTAGGTGGAGCTCGCGAGTAGGTACGTATACACCAGGGGAAAGAAATAAGGGTAATGGAATTTACCTGCACTATCTCCGTCAAGTCCTGCAATTACGTTATTTATAACTGGTGGCCGCATTGCAGATGTCTAGCCGGCCGACGTATTCGAACAAAAAGGAAACCGGAACTTTTCCTCCAAACCGAATATATATAAGCGAGGAATTATTGCGTTTCCTATGTTCTGAATATTTTAATTGTACAAAAAATGCGTACAACGAATCGTTCTCGAAGAAAGTACTGCAATTCCCTCTCTCTGTAGCACCTTGGAGGAAGTATTTCCCGTACAGCATTGTGTAAACGTGAATTGCTGACGTGCATTGAACTCGAATCTTTCACTTAGCAGCGGTTAACCGCTACGACCGCTTATATTTTCCAAATATAAGAAATTGTAACCAGAGTCGAGGAATTAAAAGTCATTTTAAAAAAAAAAAAGGATCTCGAACGCGATAGAATTTATTTTATTCTTGGATTAGGATTGAAGAAAGAGAGGAGATGGAGAAATTACTCAGACAGCACGGCTGAACATTCGTATAATATAAGGCGATAAGTAATTATATAGATGGATTTTAAAGTAAACGCGTGTACCGTAAGTTCGTTTACGAATGTACGGGCGAGCTCGATGCAATTTAATTCGCCAATCTTGGCCGTGGCTAGGTTAGAATTAGCGGATCCATCGAGCATGCCTGGCAAAATCATCAACCTGTAGCTAATTGGACGGCAGCCTACACCTGCGGGCGACTGTGTAACCAGTGCGCCACGTAGAAGATATAAGATTCTTTGCGAGCTTTGCCACGTCGATATTATTGAAGAAAATCATTAGAATGGAAGCGCAAGACGAGCTATCTTGCGAATTCAACTTAATTACGAACGAATATATCGATCAATCGACAATCGAGAAGTGATCGAGGATATTTGTAAATAACGTGACTTGAATATTTCGTTTTTTAATTTAACAAATTTTCAACGGGATAAAAAGGACAATGTTCTATATGTTCTATGTGCTTGGATTTCAACCTAATTACGAATATATCGATCAATCGAGAAGTGATCGAGAATATTTGTAATATAACGTTTTTTGATTTAATAAATTTTCAACAGGATAAAAAGAACAATGTCAATGTTCGATGGAAAGACGAGAAAAACGGTCGCGAATTTCCGCTTTCACCATAGTTTCGCGCATAGAAAATTATCCGTGATTCGCCAATTCGTAATTTCTCCGAACCTTGGTCACTTGGTCGTGATAAGATTCGGCTTTCGTTCAAAAGTGAACGTATTCTAAATCCGGAGCGTATATAAAACGTATTCCTCTTCTTCTTCTTTGAGAAAGTCGCGATAGAAGTCAATAAATTAAATTCATCGTGGATTTGGATAGAGACAAGCGTGTTTTATAGCCGTTTAAGAAAGGAATATCTACGCGAATGCAAGGAATTGTTTTTGCTCGGCGCAAAATTCTCGAAAATGCAGCAAATGTCAGCGTTTGCTGCCGCGCTAAAATTATTAGCTCAACAATAACTCTTCGCTAATCCTCAAGGAGGATTAGCCAGAAACTATCTGTCAGTTAAACGTAACGAGTAAGAATATTAGTCAACCAGTGACACGGATCCGAGTTGTACCATTCCGTATTCTGTTCCGTACACGCGTAAATATAACTTGAAATTCAATATCCGAACAATTTCTGTATAACAACGAATTCCGTAACACCGAAAATCGTATCTAGAAAGAATGGACATTCCTTTCCGTATAAATAAACCGCGCGCGCTATTACCACTTTTCCCGTGATCGTCAACAACAAGCAAAGCAATTTAAGAATCTTTGGGCTAATGCGTTTAATGCGTATTTCATATAGGTTAATGACAAACACGCGAATTCCCCGAGCCCCGATCTTTAATACCGGTTGACCGGTACGTATAAACGTATGTAAATTACAACTCTGACGAATTACAGTACAGCACAGACATAAATTTAACAAAGTACACGCTCAATTAAATTGCACGCTGTATTACTAACTGTACTTCTCCTCTCAAGTGTGTACAAACACGTGGAGGGGGCCTGTATGCACTTATACGCGCGGATATAATTCGTTATATATTTACCAAACAACCACCACGAATGATAAACTTCACGGCGATAACCGCACGGGTTGTGCAAACATCAAAAGGCTGTGACCAATTGCAAGCTTCTCGAGTGTCCGGCGAATGGCTAATAAACCACACCTGTCCGCTTTTCTCCGGGGGAGTCGACCGAATTATTCGATAATGGCCCCTCCGCTAATCCTTTTGCCTCTAAATTATTCGTCGAGTTATTCGTCATTCCTGTAAAGAATACCACGAGCGTGCAACGTATGTCTCGGACAGTTAAATTAACCCGCGATGCTAATAACGCTCTATCCCGGCCCATTGTCCTCCGCGTTATTTCCATTAACTCTCGCCACGATCAAAGATCGTCAAGGATTTTAATTGAGAGAAAAAAAAAAAAAAGAAGAAAAAAAAAGAAAAAAAAAGATTCTCTCAGAGGAATCCGAATCTATAAACCTATCTCGCATTAATGACGATAACGAGATAATTTAAATCGGCATTAAAAGCCCGAACGGGGAAAGCCGGCGGTAACAACAGTAATAAATTAATCGTGATCATTATAAAAAGATTTATTTAACGACGAAGGGAATATTTGAACGAGGTATAACGTGCATACGAGTCGAATTTAACTATCCGATTATTAATTTATCCAAAAAAAGAAATCATCTTTATTTCTTCCTTAGATCGTAGACGACACGACGAAATTATTATACAAAATTCTCTCGTCCAGAAAAGAAAAAAAAAAAAAAAAAAAGAAAAACAAAGTAAAAGCAAAGGAAAAAATCACACTTAACACCTGTCCACGTTCCCTCGACACCTAAATAATTTGATAATAGCGCCGCGCTAATCCCTCCCGCGGCAGATTAGTCGTGGCTATCCGTCAGTCGTGCGCGCCGGATAGGAGTATTAGTCCCTGTCACCGGTTCGCGACAGCGTGTGTAACGAACGAGGCCAGCCTATCCCCTCGTCTCTCTCTTTCTCTCATGTTCCTCCGGCGGTCGATATTTGCGGCCAAGCGTTACGCAACACCGATGAGAAATCAATTTTTAGCAGTCCAACGCAACAGGACACGGCCTGTTCGACGCCCCTCGAGAAACGTTCGATGCTGCGTCGTATAATACACACACGGGAAGATCAATTACGAGTTGATCGGCAATCATTAATCGTTAAATCGCGAGGAGATATTTCGTTGGACTGGCATGGAATTTGGATTGATTGGAAGAAGAAGATTGATATGAAATTTGGCGTGAATTTGAACGAGATAAGATTGTAATTTTTAAGAAGAGAGTAGAGTCTATGTTAATTGATGATAATCCCTGATTTGTGGATTGGTTCTAATCGTTTGTAAAAATACGATTTGATGTGATTTACCGATTAAAAATTGTGATCTTTTGATTTATGCGCGGATTATTTATTTTTTTACGCTGTTTTTACGGCAACTATGGGCCAATTAAAGCGGGAACCGTTCAAGTTTTATTATAACTTGGTGAAACGAGCTGAATTTACCACGAGCCTAATATTGGAGAATAAATACGATTTCCAAGGAGAAGAAACAATTATAACAAGACAGTTATTAACCACCGCACCGTAACGGCCGCCAATAAAACGAACGTTAAACAAATACCCAATCTAAAAACACATCCAGGAATAAACTGGCAGTAATAACGCGCGCGTCCCATTCCGCGCAACGAGCAATCCCAATCGACAATTAAGTTGTAATTTTAACTAGGCAAAAATTGATTTCATGCCGGCCGACGCGGATAACGGCGCCGTGTGTCTCCATAAAGTCGCGTGCCACGCACGAATGAGAAACGGACGTTTTCGTCGTTTCCCCCCAACAGGCGATGAGAGGAGAGCGAGGGGATCCACCACTATCCAACTTTTCTCGCGGAATCCGTAAATTGGCCTCGAAATAGTATCGCCCCGACACCTTGCGTAAATCTCTAAGCCGCGGGTCAGGGACCAAGGTTCCTCGAAGAGGTGCACCCTCTACTTATACCCCCTCTGCTCTCCAACAACAGTTGTCCACCCCTTGTTCGCAGCAGCCCCTTAACCTTCGTTATTCTTTCGGCCGCGTTGCATAAATTGCTCGCCACGCATCCGTCCGAGAAATTATAGGGCCTTAAATATATTTATGCGTTCACCGCGTATTTTACCACGGTCATCGGTCTGCCGCTTGACTTTTTGCGTTTGTCACCTTCCCTCCCTCCCCCCCCCGGCGGAAGGCAGCGCGCGTGCCTGTTTGCAAAATCTCGGGGTAGTTTATTTGAGATGCTTGCGGTGGGTGTTGGATTCTTGGAAGCCGGTGAATTGTGCGAATTCATATCGCGACGAGAGATATAAATCGGGGGCAAGTTGAAAAGTTTGTGCCGAAAAAATGGAGAGGAAATAAAAATATGGCAATGTCGTTTAATATAAATGTTAAATTGTCGTTAAAAACTGTATCTTTCGATGGTTATGGTTTCGAGTGTTCGAATTGAGAAAAAAAAAAAAAAAAAAAAAGGAGAAGGAATTGAAGGTGTGCGCGTATCCTTGTTGTAAAATTAAATCACGAGGCGATATCACGAGAAGGGGAGGAGTGTTTTCGAAGAAGCTTTGATTTACGAGCGAACGTATGTAAATTGGGAAACGTTACAATCCAACGTCACCAATTTATTTTGCAAAACGAAGACGGCGAGACGGGGACAGTTATGGGGAGAATCGGTTGAATTCTTACATTTCCTCGTATTAGTAATGCTGTTGGCGCATAATTATCTCTCACGACTCTGTTTAGCCGACGCGAGGTGAACAGAACTCGAGAGAATCCCGCTAACGGCCCGTACACGACAGATTTAACGCATCTGCCGAACTAATTGGCCGGTGTTGCCGATGAAGTGGCCATTTCCCTCTTCTCACTTTTCCAATCCTTCCCCCTCCCCCCCTCGCTATCTCGCCCGCTAATACGATTATTCTCATGCTTTTTCGCTCAACACCCTCCGGCCAACACGCTCGCAAATCTTTCTTCTTTGATTATCGAAATTGACCGGCTGCGCGGACATCGGCCGACTCTACTTCATCCCGTAACTAGTTGAACGAAAACGCTTTTCACTCCGTGCTCCGTTCAAAGTATCTTTCCAACCACTCTAAGCCATCTCCTCTCGTCGTTATTATTGCCATTGGTCCAAATATTTTTCCAAATATCTAGCGATTTTCTACTTTTTTCTCCTCCCTCCCTCTCCTTATACTTGATATTTCGTGGAAATTCTCTGCTCGAAGAGCACTCGTATTTCCATAGTTCGACGTCTATAAATCGATCGATAAATCACTCGATTCGATCATAAAACCCACGTTTCTACCCTATATCGCTCCCCCTTCCGTCTCTTCGAACAAGAAGAGATGTTTGGCCCTTGATCGTGAAATGCGGCGATCTGTCTGTCTGCCTGCCTCTGTATGAATACTACACCATACGATATCCATAGGAAGGCTGTGTGCTGTGGCGAGGAGGGGGGGGATACGAGAAACGAGGATGATAGAATTCGACGCGGATTCCAGTCCCGGACGGAAATAGAGGAGCCGCGCATCGAGAATGCCGCCGGTTCGCATCCACGAGAGGCGTGTTTGTGCGCCCTCCTGCGAAAAACACGGAAGGAAAGGGAAAAATGGTTATCGGAAATTCTTTACAGAAATTCGACGACTCGGTATTTATATCTACGGTTAGATAGATAGAGTAATCTTTCGGCTAGATTTATTTACGGATCTACAAATATTTAAAGAGCGATTCGAATAAAAGGGGGATGGTTTCATTTCGCCTTTCACGTAAGAAAGGAAAGGTTTTTCGAACGAAACGAAGAGGAAAGAAAGAGTTGGAACGGCAAAGAGGAGAAAGCAGAACAAATCGAACAATATTGGCCGCGTTTACAAATTTATGTACCCGTTTTAACAATGATCGCTTTTCTTACGATTACCATACTCCTCCCCGGAAGAGCTGTTTCGTTTCTTAAACATCGAGCGCGCATGTCGACTAAAATAGCAGTTGCCGCAATTACTGTTTTATGCAAATTGCTGCAAAATGTACGAGCATCGGTGTATATTCTTCAATTTCTCTTCGAACGGAAGAGCAACGATGAGGAGAGATTTCCATCGCCTCGGTTCGAGAATTTATCGAACGTTTTAAATTACCGTCTATCGGTATTTTAATATTCGGATATACAAAAAAAGAACTGTAAAAACAGCATCACTGTCTTCGAGTCTTTGACCAATTTTCGCGAAGAGGAAATTTCACGGCCGAACCTCGAATCGAGAAGGAGCGTAGGGGGACTCGAAGGGGCTTCGAGAAAAGGACGCGAAGACCAATTTGCATAGTTCCCTTCGACCTCTCCAGCGGTTCTGTGTACGAGGGCGACCCTGATGATTATCCCGCGAGCCGAAGGCTGCATCCATCGTAAACGTCCACGTCACGAAACAGACGCCACCCACTGACGATTCCCCCCTCGAGTTCTTTGTTCGCTTCGTCGAAAAGAAGGGAGGAGAGAGATGCATAAGCAGAACAACAATCGTACGCGTATAATTTGCCGTAATTGGGAGGGGGGCAGAGAGGGCGAAAAATCACTGTTATTCGAAACGGCGATCGTCGAAAATCGTACTCTATTCGTACTCTTATTAAATAAATTCCGCGAAACGAAGAAAAAAGAAAGGAGGGGGAAGAAATGATCGATCTCCATCATCGATTTCCAATTAGAGAATTAGAATATGTTTATACGTATATATATATATAAATATAGATGTATACAGAGATGCTGCAGAATTAAAAAGTACCGTTAACCGGTGACACGATGCTACGGATTTATCAGTAGTCCGGTCCTGGACAAATAAGCATGTACACAAGCGGGTTAGATCGGCGCCGATAAATCTTGGAGGAGGAACGACGACACTAACGACTGTCATTGATACAAACTATCGAGGCATAGCAGCCCGCTCGGACGTGACTATAAGCGAGAGGAGGCAGCGAGATGTGAAAGAATCAAAAGCGACACGACAAACAGCGAAGGAAGGACAGGAGCAAAACAAAGAGGCTGGCTGGCTGGCTGGCTGGCGCGGCTTGGTGAAATAACGATCGCGCCTCGCAGGATTTATACGTCGACATAGAGAAGCGGCCAGGCAAAAAGTGTCCGCTGTCAGTGACATTGCTTAGCGTCGTGTTATCGTCGTGGCCATGTAGACGCCGAGTATCGCGGGGCGAATCTTGATTCAACGCGATGTGGAATGATCGAGGCTCCGAGAATCGATGGATCATCGGCCCGGCCGCAAATTCTGGATACGAACGAGGCAAAAAAAAAAAAAAAATCGAGGAAGGCCTCGTCCACCGATGGCTTCTATCTTTTCTCTCGTTCGCGAACTTTGCAACGTTTCTTCTTTTTCTTATTTATCACAACTTTTCGTAACCGAATTTTACGATTCGATAATATTGAAGCGGATAAAGAAATTACTGGACTATAAAAGGATTAAAAACAATTGCTGCCGTTTAACCGAGGCGATTAATACGACGACGATTTACATTGGAAAAAGTGAGAGAATTTTACGCCCTGGGCTTATAATAAAATCACGATGCCCCGGGATGAATTGATGGTATTCGGGCTACCGAGATATTTCTGCTCTCCGTATGAAACATAGAAACCCATTAAACTTTTAACGCGACAGCCACTCAATTTATCCCAACATTTCACCTGCCAAAATTTTATCAACTGTTCGTCATAACCTGTCCTTTTTCCACCAAAAAAGAAACATGAAAGAGATAAATATGAAAAATATGTCTTGAATAAAAAAGAGAAAAGAAAAAATACGAAGGAGAATATCAAATCGATCACGATCGATTTTTCCCTAATTGCAGTATTATTACGTGACCCTAGCCACGAATCCCAGCCGCGGCAGGAGCTCTCGATCGCGATCTATGACGGCTGTATACGCTGGTGGACGCAGCGTAAGATCGTTTCGCCGATAAACGCGTAACGCGCGCGCTAAATCACAAAGCGACAATTTATAGTAGCACACCGTCACGACGATTCTATTTATAATTGCAGAGAAAACCGGAGGAAAAGAGAGCGCGGATAGAGCAACCTTGTGCATCGTCCGCTTCGAGATCGATGCCTTTCCGCCCACGATTCTTATCGATCTCGCCCCTCACCGGGCGGAGGAAATGACCCGGAAAGTTTCAAGCGATAAGGAATTTTTACACGCGGTACCCCGGGACAAATTAGACGATAATCGATCAGACTGGTTGTACAGATTGACGATATAATTTAGATAGCCTTATAGGAGCAGGCTAAGCACTGTGGCCAGGCCGTGTTTGCATACCGCATACCCCGAGTGGGAGCGTAGAAAATAGAAGAAATGGGAAGACGTGGGTGGTGTCGGATCGGAGAAATAAAAAACAGTTCTCTTCTATGATATATCGTTTAAAGCGTGTAATCATTTCGCGCTATAGATTTGGTGATTGGTCAATTGTCGAAAGGGTTTGGATATTTATTTGTGCAGCATTATGTTAGCCTGATAATTCGTAATTTGGGGATATTGTTGAGGAAAATTCAGAATTTAAGAAGGGAAATGGAACATTTGGAGAGTTGAATTAACTCAAGAAGTGTTCAAGAAAAGATTTCGTTAATATATTCGAAACGAATTTTCCACAATGACTCGAAGAAATTCGCGAGAGATACACGAGGATACTTTATCTTGGACAATTTGCATTAGATAGATGCGTCGTCCAAGCGTTCGTTGTCCAGGGACAACCCTGTTCCCTGCTACTAATTGGAAATCCTGTAGTCCTTTTCCTGCATTCAATGCGGGGGCCCATGATTTCTCATGATTTCCAAATAAGGTTTACACAATGGATAGTGCATAAAATAGAGGACAATAAGCGATAAAATATCAGGGCTGCACGCTCGTGTCACGTCAAGCAGGGAGGTCTACATTCCGCGAATCTTCGTGGTCGCGGATCTAACAAGCATAGTTTCGTGCATCGGCTTAATTTGCATATCATGCGTGTTCATAGGAAACACTTCCGTTCTGTGTACTATCGTACACGGTGATTTAATATCGCAGGAGGTTCCGCGGAAGTGAAAGGGTAATTGTATCGGGTATAAGGAAGTTTTCTAGTAGTCGAAAGAAATATTCGTTTATATATATATATATATTTCCTTCGTTTAAAACGATCGTCGATTTTCTAATTTATTCGATAATTGTATATGAATATACTTATTATTCAAAATTGTTAAAAAAGTTTATACAGTAAGATCTTTTTAACGCTACTTCAATTAACACTGATTCGATATAAAGTGCTTGCTAATTCTAAAAGATTTACAATTACATTCGTCGACACACAGAGATAAATTTTTTCTTTGTATCTAGATTTTATGGTTAAAATAAGATTAGCTTAAAATTAAAGTGAAAGTTTCCTTCTTCAATCACAGTTGTTTTTCTCATTCTTGTTTATGTACGCGTACAATAATTCATTTAACGCTATTTTATTTAATATATTTATCTTTTAAGAAATAAATGTTTGAAGCGTTAATCGGGATGGAAAAAAAATATAAAAATTGCAACAATTTTATGATTCTTTTCGCCGATCCGGAAAAAAAATTGAAATCGTATTTATTTCTTGATGTTGAATATTATTTTAATTATAATATTGTATTAGTAATAATTAGAAATATATATTTGTTAATAGAGAAATTTAAAGATATGATTATACTTTGTTCTCAAAATCACAAAATATTTCGTTATTTTAGTAATTCCGGATCAGAGATATTCATTTATATATTATATAATAATCATACCTGGTTCATTAGTCCTCTTCATACGTAGATTCTTCTTTTTAATTATTCCATAATATTATTTTACCTTACCTTGTTACCTTACTGAAACAAGTTCCTAAAATAACTTTCATTCTGTTATGTTTTAACGTTTGTAACGTCGCGACTTTAAAATTCAGTTCAGTAATTCGTGACTCGTGAAGCAAGTCGAAACAAATGGTTAAATTTGTCATAACACGCTCGTAACGGAACGAAAGTGAAGCTGGTGTTGCGTTATATCGACCGAATAGTAGATTAACTTTCTTTACTTTCCTCTAATTTGATAATCATCGCGTGGCCGCGCCTCATTTTGCGAATTTGTAATGTCACGTATCGACGTCGAGACAGAAAAAGTAAAAAAGCAAAACAATTCGCGGCTGCTTTGATTATTTAAATAACCGATCTAACTTTTCCAAGAAATAATTGTTAATCGTGAAACGTGTAGATCTCGAATCGTAAAAAACTAATGATCGAATTTCCTCCTTGAACGATTTTACTCGTTGATTAATCACAGATAACATAGGAATTTCTTTAAATTCGATACATAGAATAAATTAATAAATTATTTCAATTAAAGCGTGATAATATTGGCAACATCGATTATCAGTTTTAATTTTTAAATGTCATTGCGTGAAAGAGAAAGAAAAATATTTAAACTTTGTAAAAAATGTATTTAGAAAGAGATGGAAGGAATATTTTTTCTTCCAAGAGTTTCTTCCAAGAAATACAAGAAAACGGTTACTTAATTACAGCGAAAGATTAAAAATACACAGAGGTCTGCTGTCAAATAACTCACAAGGCTCAGGTTGATGGAAGAATATAGTAGCGAGGAGAGATTCGGTCTAGACGCATGCTTTAAAGTCATTAGCAGCTTGGAAGGAATACCATATCACTGTCATCTTGTCACCAACTCTGGCCTGTGATCTGTTGCCTTAATCAACATTCACTTTCTTTAGATTTCTTTTTCAAAACTAAATATTTAACGTGCCTTTCACCTTAATGATACAAGGTTTTGTGCACATTTTTATAATCCTGTTTCACCGTCTATTTATCGCGCATTGAAAAAGAAAAGAAAGGGAAAAAGGCAAAAGAAATTCTTCGATAATATACAATTATTTATTATTATTTTCTTGTTTCTTAATTTTACTCGGATTACTTCTCTCCAATTCAATGATAATTCGGTGCAAATAATTTATAAAACGTGATATTCCTTCCTTAGAATATTTTCATGCGCAAAAAGTTCGTTGACTGCTACTTGAGCATCTATTTAGAAAATAATCACTGTACAGGTGAGGTGTATCGGGAGGAAGTCACGGTAATTAGAGTTTGCTGCCCGTGACAAAGTAATAGAAATCGTTACCGTTACAAATGTCGATGAAAGACGCTCGTGCATTATCCGATCTTCCAATTTTTACAAATTACACACGGATGCAGATCATTGACCCTGGCAGCGATCGGTAAAATGAAGAGTGATTGATACACTTGATAATTGCTTTCAAATATACAATCTCTCTTCGCTGTACTTTTACTCGGTTATTTAATTGCCGTTGAATCGTATCGATTTTAGAAAGCAAATTTATTGTAAAAAAAAAAAAAAAGAAACGAACAGAAAACGAACTATTTCTTTTTCTTGATAAAATAAAATTATATATATATATATATATTTTCAATCTTCTCCATATAACTTTAAAGAAAGAATAAATTTATAGGATATTTAACCGTTGGTAAGAGATTCTACGACAACAACGGTGCATGCAATTTCCTGCAAACAGATTTACGATCCGCTCGTGCGATTTCTCGGCTCTCGAACGTATAACCAGGTCACAATCATGTCGACACTTCCTGCGGAACGCGTATACCCTTCGGATAATCTTGATGTAAATATCGCGTGCGGATTCGTCAACGAAATCGCTGTACGAACAACTCTTACGAACAATGCACGCCGGTTTCCAGTGTAATTCTTTTCTTTCTTAGTAATTATAAACACGCCAGCTCCGATTCTCCATTATCAACCACACTTTCAAGTGCAATTCTGGGTTTGAAACAGTTGTCTCTCTTCGAGAAGATACAAGATGCGCCCTTTTATTATTTGCGATTCTTAAGCGATAAACGAATGCGTATAATTTACGAAGTTTATACGAAGAGCATTGTACACCGTACAATAATGGCAAGAAAGTAATGTGAATCAGATCGTATCTAACGTCTATGCTTTCGGATTATCGCGAAGCCGGACAATGCTAGGTCTTTTCAATTAAGATTAATCACGGTATTTTTTTACGACTCTCACGAGGGATCGACGATAATTCTTTCAAACGTGATTATTATGCGAATTGTTTCTCTTCTTACGTACAAACGATAATTATTTTTTAATCTACACATATATCAATTACTTTGCAATTGAATATCGTTCTTTTCTAAACTTTTTCGATTCGATTTTGAAAAAAGATACGAAGAATAATATTTTCTTATTTATTGAATTGTTCATTGCTCACTTTACACGATGCGGATAAACAGAAGGATACTTGCACTTTCCGATTACAATACAGAGGTATGTGCAACGTGCTTGCGAAAAAATTGTGAAATTCCACGGTAATTGGTGCAGCCAGATGAAAGATGAAAAGAGAATTGTTTTCATTCAAATACCATGGAATGGGAACTGGAATGGGAACGAGATGCTTGGAAACATTTTTTTGTCATCTATTAACAGCTTTTACAGTTCGAGAAAATCCTTTGAATACACGGAGAAATATCGTAACTGATCTCGAAAAATATTATCGTTACGTATGAATTACTTTCAAAACTTCTTTCCTCGTAACGAGTTAACTCACTTTTCATTAGAGATGGTTTTTACGTCGTCATCGCGTTATCCAATATGTGAAAAGAATTTTCTCACGTTATTTCAGAGCCAAAAGGTACAAAGCCAAGCTTTTAATTGGTTCATTAATCCTGCGGAGGCCGTAATTGATCTTTCAGACAACATGGGAAATTTTTTTTTTATAAATATTTTTAAACGAACACATTGTAAAGTTTGTTGACAAAGAGTGGTTCGATTGCTCTAGGAATAGTATGCGAAAAATGGACGCAATATGTTGGATTGTTCCAAAAGGTTTTTTTCGTTATTTATATACACATGATTTTTTTTATTAAAGACATTAAATTTGAGAAGTGCATATTCTGATTTATATCCTTGTTGCTAAGTATTCTAAAAAACAATTAATAATCGTAGATCGTCCTTTTACAATTACGCGTCGAATAAAATAGTCAAATATATATCGATTCTCAATAAAAAATTATTTCTCTAAGTGATATTAAAAATCACTTTGAATACTTTTTAAACATCTAATCAGTTTACGAAGTTTTCATTTTGGAGAAGTAGAGTGATGAATATATTCGTTGATAAATGAAATAAAATCGTGAAGATTTTAGAAAAGGATACGTATGATAAAAAAACGAAACGAATCCCAACAATCTAATATACAAAGAATGCGTTCTTGAAAATGTTGTAATCCTAATTTAATCTTTCTCGAAACGATTTTTCATCGCGAGAAATTTGCATAAACTACTTACTTCTATCAATATAAACTCTAACATCATTAGCAATCCTTGCACGTTTTCTTTCGTGAAAGAACGTACGAGGAGCCACGACATTTGACACGAGATAGACTCGAAGACATGTCGGTTTATCTCGTGGAAATAAGTGGAATACCGAAGACCGAGAACCGGAAACGGTAAGAAAGAAAACGGTTATTCCGTTGAAGTCCAACTTCTCGTGATTCCTTCACCCGCACCCGCCCAACTTTCTCCATTGTCGAGTCGATCGATTATTGTTGCAGCGATCCGGATCCCAGATAAAACTTGTGCAACATACCGCGCGTTTCTAGCTTGTCGAGAGACCCTCTTATGTCGTTTACATTTTTTTCTCGAAACCGCGAAAATAATAGACTCCCGTTTTATACAAAGATTATACAGGCCAAACGCAGCAAAACTTTGTAAGAAGAATATTACGTAATTTACGAAACAATTGCTCGATGAAACAATGTTGAATTGCACGTACAATGTTACGTTTTACATGGAACGTTATTGTTTGTATAATTATTATTATAGATTTTGTATAATTTTTTTTCCAGAACTATTTTTTTTTTATACCTTGCCTTATGATTTAATCGAGAGACGTTCGAAATTAAGGAATAGATATTATTTGTCTAATCCCGATATTTTCAATAAAATACAATAAAATAATTTTCAAAACTATATGATCCAATCAAGAAATATTAGAAATCTATATGACGTCTCATTTATGAGGATCAATGATATTTACATATATTTTCTGAGAAATATTTTCTTAATTGAAGAGTTTAGGTAAAGATTAACTTTATGCAAAACATTTCAACTATCGTAAAGTTATGGGTGCGTGAAGAAATGTTTTCGATTTAGTGATTCCTCTTACAATTAATAGAAATCGTTGGTGACCGAGTTTTTGATAAAAGATAAAGGTTTCAATAATTGTTTTTATCCGTGTGGATATGTATAAGCCATTCTGGAGTACAAGTTGTGAGCGTGACACTCCGCCTTTGTTTTTAAGCACGATGTAAGATACGAGTGCCAACCACGTGCCCTTTTCATTCGTGCTTTCGAATCCACGGAAGCCTGACTTCTACACAGAACACCTCTGTGAAGTGGTTCGATAGAAAAACCTGGTAATTAATACCTTACAACTGAAACAAGGTACTCGAAACGATTCTAAAAAGTGTTGTTTTTGCAACACTATTATTTTACGCAAGCCGATAATTAATCGAAACATTATGTAACAGAAATTGAACAATAGATATAGCAAAATGATAGATCGATGTAACGAAACTTTGGCGTTTTTCGTTATTAATTGCATTTAATTTATCTCGAAGTGTAAAAATAATTCTGCCTAATAAGCCAGAACTAGAAAGTCTGTAAAATGCTTAAAAAAAAAAAAAATTATACCGTCACTCGATACGAATGTTTAGATCTCGAAGCGAGACAAGAAATTTATTTAATAGGAACCTTACACACGGTGTTGTCGATATTTTATTCCTGTATAACAACCAGATTCTGTTCGAGGCACGAATTAGTATCATTAACTTATGGAAGAAATTTTAAAGCAAACAAGGCTTTCCTTTTACAGCTTAATCCTTCAAAGCGTAAAAAAAAAAAAAAAAAAGAAAAAATCTCGCATAGATATTACATAGTGAATAAGCGTAACCGCTTACGTAAGATGAACATTCTCGATATTAAGATCGTATCTTAATTATCCCAACATTTTAATCGCGAATACGAGAAACATAATTAGAACGTTTAATGAACAATATGCACGCCTTAACCGCGCCTTAAATATTATCATCCACATTCGCGTTGATGAAAGTAAGCAAATGAGTCATCCTTTTTGCCGATCTCTTCGCAACAAATTCATACTTACTTCGTAAATATCCTGGAAACTTACGTAACACTCTTAAAAAGAAAGAACGAAAGAAAGAAGAAGAAAAAAAGAAGGAATTCACAAGTCTCGTTCGAGCAATCGCGAATTACCTGCCTGCGCCAGGATTATACACAGTATCTTCATTACACACGAACAAATTTGAATAGTAATCGCATTCTTGTTATTACGATCTCGCTTCTCCGTGTTCCTCGAGTGTGAAGTGAGCATCGTACAAGGCAACAAACGGCACACAAGGCAAACAGACGTATGGGCGTATCGCAATTGGACTCACGCCTCGTTCTGCCGCGATAATAATTCCGCGATTTTATCGTGGAACAGTATTAGGTATAACGGGGGTTATGCGATATAATTATATTTATTTTCGCGAGGAACGAGCGCTTTTTTTGCCGCCGGTGTTCTGGCGAAATAATGCGAGGTAAGAGGCCTCGTATACATTCCGACAGAGGATGATGAATCGTTCGCGGAGAGATCGATCGGCGTTATCGATCCACCAAGGACCACCAAGCAGTACGGGCTGGAACGAGAAACTTCCGGGTCGAAGCTTCTTATTCGTTGTTACGTGTCCGACTTTATCTATTTGACAAATGACGTTTAATCGTTTGTTAACGATTTTTTTTTTTTTTTTTTTTTTTTAAGAAAAGAGACGAGATGTATTCTGGCAAGAAGTGTCAATAATAAGGCAGGAAACAGTTATCTCGAACGACAAAAAAGGAAAAAGAATTTTGACATTGGTGGAAGTTTCGTTTCATAGAAGAGGAATATGAGAGTTGGAAAATTTTCACCATTGAATGATTGTTGTTTTTCTCAACTTGCTACGAGAAGAAGATCAAAATATTTAATCTTTCTCGACGCAGAAGCCTCGAATCTATAGTGTTCTCCTTTTCAATAGAAATTGAACATTATTAATCTATCTTATTCTCGGTTTCTCAAGAACAATCGAAGCATATACGCCTTGCAAGCATTCTCATCCATGTGCTCGACGAAATTTCCTTATTTTTCCAAGCATATCACTGTTTTTCCAACAGAGAAATCAAATCTACTGAGCGAAGCTTTCTCATCTTTCTGATATTTCAAGAGGATCATTTTAAAAAGGAGCGAATTTCTCTCTGAGAATTTCAAAGCAGACGTAATGCAGACGTCGAAGGAAACATTCTCCTTCTACAATAGCATAGTATCGTTAGGATTGCATAAACCTGTAGAGAGATTAGAGGAATGCAATAATTTCGAGTGTTTCGATTGTTGTGTCATCGAGCGATTACGATAAAACACCTTGCGCGTGTTAATTGCCTCTGAACCGCCTCGAAACACGCCGCTCGCATGTTTATTGCCGGCGTTCGCCATCGACGCGTTACAAATTAGATTTTCCATGGCGATATTACACGTCATTAGACTTGTGCGAGCCGAGCACAAAGATTTCTCTGTCTTACGTGTATCTCGGCCACGAGGCGGACACGTTACAATAGGAGAAACTCAGAAGCGTCGATGATGTTTCTGCAATTTGCCTGGAAAATGCGAATTCAATGATATAATTGGCATAATTGCCAGGCTGCTTGGCTTATTCCGCTCACCGACGCGCCATTCCGAAGCCGGAAAAATTCCTCTCGCTCGCGAGAGAACGATGACCGACGTTTTCATTAGAAAATGCACCGCGTATTATAACACAGACTCGATATAGAGTCTTTGCGAGGAAACAATTCGTTTATCCAAAACCGTCGCGTACCCTTTCTTTATTTTCTCTACAGAAACTTTTCCACGCGGCTTAAGACGCAACAAGTATTTCCGGGATACGAAACCAAGCCCATCGAAGGAGACAAAGGAGGGAATAAATCGTTCTCGTAGAGAGAAAATTATCCGTTTACACTCGTTTTAAACGGTCTAATTATCCTGCCATACGCGTCGCGATAACTGTTTCCTCGCTTCTCAATACGTCCCATTAGCCGATAACGCGAGCTCGATTTGTAAGTGAAACGGGGGGGAATGATTCATTGGAACACCGAATCCCCCCTTTCGCAACCTGTTCCCTCTCCCTCGAAAGAGTCTTCTCTTTATACGGAGGCGTGGAGTCTCAATTTCTCCACGCTGCGGGAACCGAAAAACCGGAAAAGCCGGGAGGAGGGGACACGCGACTGGTTGAAAAGACTCGTGGCGGCGAGAAAAAGAGAGAGAGAGAGAGAGAGAGAGAGAGAGAGAGAGAGAGAGAGAGAAGGAAAGAAGCGCGGCTAGGATTGCGTGCGAGGGCGTGACGTCGATAAAAGGTTATTTACAGCGCGTACGTAGTCCGGGCCTAGATACTCTTACTTGCAAGGGACACACCGGTGTGTCCTGAGTCGAAGCGCGCGTTATTCCCGCGGTTACTGGCGTAAATTATCCGGCAACTTACCGGGAATATTTCACGGCGTTGACGGTAAACCTTGCGTTAACGTCCGACTTGCTTGTCCGCGTGAATTTACGATCGGTGTCCGTCCGTGCACGATGCGCGCCGCTTTTTCGCGGCCCGCCTTTCAGATCTACTGGTACCTAAATAGGTACCAGCGCCACGAGAGCGCTTGTAATAGATTTTTTTCCAAGTTTTTTCCCCCGCGACGACCACGTGTCGCGCCGCTGGCGGTGCCCGAGAGAAGAAGTCGCAGATAGCCGATCCGCGATATTTAACGACCCACTCGAATTCACGAGTGTACGGACAATTTGGATGAAGTCGTTGAAAGCGAGAGCTAATGGCCGCCTATTCCCCGTGGCCTAAGTGGATCTGAAATAACACGAACTCCGGAAGATGGAACAGCGTGTTTTCAAATGCCTAGGGCTCGCTTATAATAGTAAGCAATCTAACGAATGCAAAAAAAGCGACCGAAATCGTCTGCGGGCTATATTTGCGGGAAAGTTTCGAAAGGGAGTGGTGGAAGATCGCGCGTGATTCGAGATCCTCAGCAGGAAGAAATATGCGACGACGTCGCCTGTCTTTTAACGCGAAAACATCAATAACGAAACGACAGAGTCGGTACGATGCCCATTCCATGTAGGAGGCATTCCCGCGAATGAAAATGCGCGTTAAAGTCGAACGGGAGGAATTGTTGTTGGTCGTGGATAGGATGAAAATGAAGTAGGATCATCCTCCTTGGATATCGATCGCAATGGAAACAGTAGAGGAATTAATTCTGGTGGCGTGTCGACGAATGAAATTTCGTCTGAGTATATATTCAAATCGAATTCCAAATACTATAAGCTTCTCGAAATTCATATAAATATACTAGAGAAGCGAAACTAGCGTCGAGGTAGGTTATGGCCCATGTGTTCGCAATTAAAACGTTAACTAAACTCGCGCGAATATTATTAGAATATCCGAATGCCGGGAATAGTTGGAACGGTAACAGCTCTCCTTTATCATTCTCTCTTCCTCTTTCTTCATCTTTCTACCCCGTTCGACGACGACTCTATCCTTATTAATCTCTCCCACCCCTAGGAGCCGCATCCTCCTCTCCTTCTCTTATTCTACACAATTCCTCCTCCTCGTTCCACCGTTACTTCACCCCCCCCTTCTCGTTCCTCTTCCTCTTTCTATTCTTCGCCACTATTCCCTATTTCCCTTCTTTGTCGCTCTGCCTGGCCGCGGTGACGATAGCTTAACGAGCGCCTTGTTAGCGCGAGCACGGTGGAACAAGCAGCGAAATGAATATTTCATCGCGATACACGGACGCCACGTGGGCGCCACGAAGCATCGATTCATACGTAATACCACGCCGCCCATGATTCCAGGGACAAAGGATTCGATATTTACGATGAAGACGTGATATTTCTAACTCCTAATACCGATAATAATCTAATCTACGCAATTATTGGATTGATAATCGCCCCCCTCCTCCTCCACCATTTTGTGTTACGATAAAATTTTAATTTTCATTGTAATTCATTGCGATCGAATATTTTATTCGCGAATTCGATCAATCCAATTCGAACTATATGATAATAATCATCGCTTCAAAGGATAATAAAGTCGAGCAGCTTAAGAGGATTGTTAACCTGTTATCCTGGTATACGTGTACGTTATAATAATTGATAAACAATGCGGAATGGAGCGTGGTGCAGGACGAACGATCGTTTCCTGGTCGCGTGGGCGGCGTGTAGTGTGCATTTACGTGCCAATAATGCGGATGCTACAATAATGCTCGCGATGCTTGCAGGGCCGCGGAAGCAGGGTGATGCCTAACCGCAATAATAAATCGGAGAACCGTGGACGATAGCGTACGGTAATGTGTAATACAATCTTCAGGCTTGTCGATACCTACTCTTTGTTTAAGAACGATTTACAGTTTGTAGTTACAGAGTGGGAAACTACGTTGAAATCTCGATGTTACGACGTATGTAAATGTTATAAAATGTCGAGTTTAGAAATTTCGTCGCGCGTTTCTTCTCTCTTTTTTTTTTTTTTTTTAAATTTCGAAGAAGAAAATTTTATTCTTTCCGTACGGTATCCCACAAATATATTTATATCATAAACGAGGAATCGACTTGATATGATTTATTTCAACGTCGGCGCAAAGTAGTAAAGAAAATTGAACGAAACGAAGAATGTAAAAGAGTTGAAATATCTCTCGAGATATGAGGAATAAGAATTAATTGATTTTTTTGTAGGGAATTAAAAGTTGATTCCGATAGTGCGTTTACTTGATACGGAGTGGCAGGTTTATATACGGTCGCATATGAGTCAGCCTGAAATCCGGAAGCAATGTGTGAACGGGTCACGTTACGTCATCGTTAATTAATGATGCTTTAAACCAGATTCAGACGTGGAGTAAGCGAAAAATAAATGTAACTGACACTTCTATCGTGTTTCGAAGCAACACTTTTTTATTTCACCGGATCCGAGTCTTCTGTCATTAGCGAAGATAGGCTGGATTAATAGCACGCCTTTCCCTTCATTTAACATGATAAATCAATACACTTACACGCGCCCCTTTTTAGAACATCCCGTCCAGTCAAACTGAATCATCTTTATCGAGACTATGTGTAACTCTATATAATTATGAGACTCGGTTAAATCAAAATTCTATTCATTTTCATTCGTTTCATTAATAACACCGTCGATAAAAATATCCCCTGTCGAACTGTTTCTTGATCAGATCCAACGATCTAAAAGATCGATTGAAAATAATTTTTTTCACAACTCTACTGCTATTACATATTTTAACTTGACTTAAAAAAGAAGTTCGTATTAATTTCCAGACACGCATACGATCCATCTCTCTCTCTCTCTCTCTCTCTACGCGTCTCTACCCATCCTTAATCCTTCTTAGATGCCTGAAAAGGTCTTCGTCGTTAATCTTGTCTCGGTCACAGTAATCACTGTCCAACGATAAGACGATATCGGAATGCCGAGGCGGCCCCACCCGATCGTGTAGCGATCTTAAAATACCGGCACGAGACGCATCGAGAGATACACGATACATCCTGCATCGAGTCCCTATTATCGAGACTTCTTCGCGTTTCTCTCGTTTCTCTCGTGGCCGGGCGCAGCAACCAGTCCTCCCCGGAACGACTTCGATCGGCTACCGAACCCAACTTCAAAAATCGTTCGCTCCTAGATAAGGAATAAACGAAACGAACACAGGCGCGCGCGCACGTGATATCTTAATATCCGTTTCCACGTTTCTTTATTTCCACGCTTGTTCCACAAAATCTCTATCTCCAACGCTCTACTCGAGATTAAACGAACTTCGACTTGGCGAGAGAGGGGGAGCTAGAGCCGAGAGCCACTCGATAGACGCTTCGAATGATATACAGGCCCGGTTGGATATACCTCGCGAAAGACCTATGGCTCAATCTACTCTCGCGATCTACTTGGACGCCGTTCCGTTCGTTATCGTCGGCCTGTTTATTCCATCTGCAATAACCTTGCCACTTGGACCGTGGCACGGAGGATCGGTATCGGTATACGGATTACCGACGTTGAAAACACTTGCCGTGAATTGTTCTGTAACTGATTGGACGAATTAAACGCGCGTATACGCGCACACACACATATATATGTGTACATACACATCCGGAAGATTGGATAGCACGGGTCGGTGTTATCGATCCGGTACGCCTACATCCGCGAGACAGAATTAAAGTGCGTCGCGGAACGGACGTCATAACTCGGGTTAAGTCTTGCACGAAAATACCTGCGGTTTCAATGTTGCGGTCACGCGTTACGGTGCACGTACGCGGCTCGAAGAGAATTTTGAAGAGAATCGAATTTTAAGCAGTTGGTTGGCTAGGCGAGATCGTTAAGTTACGTGTAAATACGCCGATTTTTTTATTCACGAACGGGGGAGGAGGATTGTGGAAATGTTCCGTTGGAAATTTTATTACCGGAGTGGTGTTTAAAACGCGAATGTAATAAAGAGAATGCGGTATTACATGAGATAATCACGTGGATGGAAACGAAATAAAAGCAATGATATTCGTGTTATATCGGTGAAAGGAAGCTATCTCATAGTATTCGATCAATGTGTATATATATATATATATATATATATATATATATATATATATTCGAATACTGTCAATTAATACTGGAATTTAGGAAAGAAAATGCAAAAGAAAATTGAAGCGAAAGGAAGGAATATCGTGGAGGTATTCGAGCTTGTTTACATGTATTCGAATGCCTCTGCATTCGAATAAATAAAAAATAAAGAAGCATTATATAGTAAGAAAGAAAGTACTCGATCTATGAGGTGTAATATTCGAGTACTTGTTGTAATTTGAGAAATGAAAAACAAAAAATAACGTGTAATTCTATGATACAATTCTATTTTTACACAGATTTTTTTTTAATAATTTAATTTATATATATATATATATTATATTTTTCATGTTATATATCTTTGTATCAAGAAATAATTCATATAATTTTTTAGTATTAAATTTATCTATGTTAAAATAGAATCGTATATTTTAAAATATCTACATATGAAACTAGTACATACAAATCAACCAACAAAGCAAATCGATCAAACTTAAAAGCAAATTAATTAAATAAATATAGATTATACATTGAACAAGAATTCGACGTGATTTTCTCTTGTAATATTTTCAATTTGTGGAATGTAGCCTCATTATTTGTATCAAAGAAATTAATGATAACACATTCGATACGTGTAACATATATATATATATATACAATTCTAAATCCCGTTTCATCAAGAGAAATGCGATTATTTTAAAATTTCATCGATCCGTCAATTGACACCAATTATAAAATTAGGAATAATATAATTATTTTCGAATGAAGATAGTCAGAGACACGAATACAGTTTTATCGAAATATCCATATTAAAATAATTTTTATTTGATTTTATTATTATCTACTATCTCTATCCTGGATGCACGAAACTAAATTTCTACATATTAATGTCGATTCGAACGATCGTATATAAAGTGGACGTTTATCTCGAAACTAGTTGCAAAGCTCGGTTCTGCTTGTCATAAGGTTGGCAGCAATAATCGTTATTTTACAGAAGTATAGTGGTGACATCAACAGTTATTTCTCTGCGTATCCTCTGCATCTAACATGACATTATCGATAACGAACAAGAATGTCTACATACATCTTCTTATTTTTACTTCTATCGCATATCGTCGATAATTTCGCTAATTTCGAATCGGAAGAGACATTATCCTTTTCGTTAATTCGAACTATATTTATTTCTTTTAGAAATAATGACTGAAATCGATACATTTTTCTTCTTTCTTCAATTTTATTTATATCGCCTCTTTCAAACTGTGATACTGTAATATCTCATTTTAAATCGTTTTATATTAATCCATTACCGTGTAATATATACTTCTTATCGATTTCTACGTCAGAAAAAAATTACGGCGAACTGTCGTCTTCCGAGCAAAATGAGAAATTGACGGGCATTAACATTTTACCATGGTCATTTCCAATAAACGTTATTGCAAATTCGAGTCAATGGCGCGATATGAAGATCACGAGCAAATTGATATTTGATCTTTCGATATAGATTACGCGAACGTGTCGAACCGTACACCTAAGAAAAATCTTTCGCGCGTGGTTGAGCTAATCGGTATCGTGTCGTAAAACGAGAGATATTGAAAGTAGGTGAACCAGCCATGACGACTGATATTCTCGATAGCGCTTGATATGCGGATGATCCAGTGCCGTTAGATCGTAGGTGTAGCTTTATCGGCGTGGCGGCCTTCCGTATCGTGTTCAACTTCACCGCGAATTTTTTACGTAAAAAGCATCGGTATCATTCGGTACGTTTGACATAGCGAAATACACTATTTATTATATTTGATCTCTTTGTTAACACCGTATTACATTATTTTTTTCCCTCTCTTCTATCGTGAATTGTGCAATTTGTGGTACGTGATGAAATTGCTAATTGATTTTTCTTAAATCAATGAACAATTAAGATCGAAAATTTAATTATCATTCTATCGTTATAATTTTAAAATATTGATATATCTAAGAGAAGGATTAAGGAATGATACGCTATTAAACAAGTCGTTATTAATTCAAGCAGTATTTTAATCTTTAAAGTGCAATAACTTTCCGCATCTTTTTCTGCCTCGATTCTATTTATCAATCTTATCAAGTAATCGTGCGTTACGTTTCCCAGTAGTATACGTCGACCACAAGTCGGACGCCAAAACTATATTTTACAACGTTTATTTTTCTTACAAGCAAACTACATTTATGCATGTTGACATTTCCTGCTTATTTAAACATCTTATAATGCATTTCCTTGTTCAAGTATTGACTTTAAAGATAAAGGGAAATTATAAGGATTAAATATCTCGTTTCTATTAGCATAAAACTTCCTTCATCTGAAATTACATCATTTAAGAAATTTTATTTGCAATTCTCAGGCTAGAGATTGTATCCTTTTTTTTTTTTCAAATTCGATCTACGATTAATTACACGTTATAAAATAGATATAAAATATATTCGTCTAATGTTACAGATTATCATTGAAAATAAATCATTGCAAATAATCAGATAGATATAGATATGTAAAAGCATGCGTATTCTCCAAGCTGGATGATCGCGTTTAAACTTGGTACACAAGTTTCTATCTATCTCAATTATTCCATATTTCGATTACCATAGTAATTCGAAAACATTATATTTATACGCCAATTTTCTATCTCATCTTCAAACACGAGACTCAAGTTTCAAAATACTATTATTTGCATTTAGACACATCAGATATTCGAAATATCTTCGTAATTTAATTAGCCATAGCGTTTCCTGATGCATAAGACTGTTATTACCACGCGATCTCGTTGCATCGAAGTTGTCTAGCGAAGTGGACCGTTTTTTAAAAATCAAAAAAAAAAAAAAAAAAAAAAACGGTCATCGCGGATATTCGTTGGATTGGAAATTTCGATCCTCTCTCGCCCTCGATCGATCGCGACAGTTCGATCGATCGTAAAAGTGCAGATTTATTCGTTCGTGTAAACGACGAGTCGAAAAAAAGAAGATAAACCAAAAAATAAACAAAAAACACTCTCCTCGACTCTACATAAATAATTCTCAACAATTTCTTCGATCTCTTTCGTCTTATTTACATTACGACTCGAACGACGACTCCACGCGAGCCCCGTATTTACAATACGTTTCCCCCCATCGATCGACCTCTATCATTTAACAAATTTCTATATACGAAATTAATCCACTTTCGATCCGACTCGAGACGCGTTCACACCGTCTACGAATATCGTAACCCATTCACTAATCAAGGGACGAGGAAATTCGAAGCTCGAAGCTCGAGCGTATTATCTGCTCCGAGTGTACCGATCCCATTTAACGAAACTCATCGTTGGAATCCGACTCGAGGTAAGAAGTATCGCGTTCCTTGTTTACAGGGGGAGGGGAGGGGGACGAGTACGCACACCCTTTTTTGCCGTTCGCGTTTCACGTACGGGCGAGCATGTGTTAAGAATCACCCTGGCATCGACCGCAATGATCTAGGCCTTGGCCGGCCCCGCAGAACTAGTTTCTCTCTATCCGTACAGAGGATCTCTCGGGGAATGGCACGTAGGACGGCGATTATTTAGTGGCAGTTGGGGTCTCGAGCGTGGACGACATTGTAACGGTTATAATAGGCGCGTATCGGTAATGTATGTACTATTATGTAGGGGCGCACGTGTACGTGCAGACATTGCCACGTGTGGAATGCGCGCAATGGTTGTGTACGACTGTTCTGTATCTCTCTCTCTCTCTCTCTTCGTGACAAACCTTGATGCGTTTACGAGGCTGAACTAGCTTGTTTAATGTGAATCGAAGGAAGGAAGGTTGGTTCGTTGGGTATAAGGCGATTCGAAGGGTTGATTTTAGAACGAAGTTGGCGAGAGCAATTTCTTCGGGCTGATTTACGCGTTGCACGATGTTCTTTCTAAAGATAAAATTAGGCCCGGTATAATTAGGATAAAATAGGAAAGTTTACGACGGTGCGTTGCGATTTCTTCGTAAATAACTTGGTTTCGTTTTAAACCCTTTAAGCGATAGGGGTTTAACGTATATTTAGTTTTTGGTATTCTCGTGTGTTGTGTTAGAGTGTGTTTTAATAATGAATGGACAAGGAAGGGGGGAGGAAATGAAAACGGGATTTTCTAAATCTATAAATAGCGGAGTAGTCTCGATGGATATTTTCTTCTTGGTTAATTTACATAATTCGATCGAATTTCACGCTCCTCGCTTTGTCTTATTTTTCATTCCTAGAATTCGAGTGCGTGAAATTGAGCAAGCCAAAAAGCCATCCACCATTTCCACGAATAAAATTAGTTCGAGCTAATTTAAATTTGAAACTCGTGCGATCGTTCGATTTATCTTCCTCTCTTTCCCTTTCTCTTTACCTCATATTAGTATACGTGTAACCCGATCTTATTATATTCAACGATATCGACATCAATTTTTGAAATTGTATTAAAACAGGAAGTTTCGTATCTCGTAACATTGAAAATTAATTTATCAAGAAACAAAGATATATATTTTATATAAAATATGACCGCCACGCAACATTATAAAATTAAGAGGAGGCGATGTATGGTTTAGGGGCACGTTACACGTATATCAGATATAAAACGTGTAAAGATTTGTTTCCAAATGTAACGAAAATTCATGCTCGGAGTACACAGTGTGTACTTAACGAGGTACGTGTTTCTGTCTTCGATGCAAACAAATGGTTCCGAGCACAGATAATGGAACTTAAAATTACACTTAGATATAGCGCATACCTAACGAGGCGCTTGTACCTATCCTCTACAGAAATTAATGTACTCCCCTACGATTTCTGGTGCGCGAAATTGTAATTAACGTATCGTCGTCCCGCTAATAACTCGTTAAAGGATATCAATAACAAGAATGATCTCAATATATAACAAATTTACACGGAAGAATTGTCGAAAAGTAAATTGTAACATGGGAAAAATTCGTTAGATCAGTTATTTTTATCTTAATTTATCAGATAATTCGATCGATCGAGAGAATCCTCATTTGCCGATCCACGCTGATCACCGGGTTATTGGCACGACAAACGAACGGCGATGCGTTCTAAAATTGATTTTAAATCAGGCACGCCCAAACTATTGACCGCAATGTTGCCGCGTAGGAGTGGCGTGACTTCTTGCCAGACCATTGAACGTCTTACCTAAAGACCACTCGGAATATGATGCAACGAGGAAACTTATACCTTCGCTTTTCGAATTACATATCGATAAATCTTATTCCAATTTCTCCCGATTTCGATTTCTCCTCGAATTATCCCAATTACGTTGTACGAAATTTTCTGGAAAAAGATATTCTCTAAAGCTAAGTGAAGAATTCGTTGTCTGAGAAAAAAAAAAAACGATTTAATTCATCGGCAATAGCTATAATTTCCCTCTGCAACGAGTTTCCTTCAACGAGACGAAACAACTACTATGTGCAAATTTCCCGCTAATCGTACGTGGAATTATGCGTGGCTAATAAATCACGAATGGCGCGAAACCGAATAGTTACATGGACGAGGACTGGAATTAGTGGGACGTTACGCGAGCCACGCTCACAAATTTCAATCGTGTGCAAACCGTATTCTTACAAGGATGGAGGAAATGATACGGTGTGGAGGATCTTTGGGCAGAAATTAGTGACCACGGTAACTAAAACTTAAGCTTTGAGCCGAGTCGTATTATAACTTGCCTCCGCACGATATATCATCTGTGCTCTTCGACAGGCCCCTTACGTAAAACGGGAGGATCTCGAGGTGCATGCGCGCTCGAAAATCAAGCGTAAATATTTTTGCGAAAAAGCCACGAGAGACCGATTTATTAACGCGTTATATCTTTGCGTTATTATTCTGTATCCCGTCCCGGGATTAAACGTGAAAAAGGTGCAAACGTTTACTCGTACAACCTGCTATTATTTCTACTTCACGGTTTGCCAAGAGTGTGCGAACGAAAGATACGATACGAACTTATTTAGTGTTGTTCGATGGAAGGCGTTTCTTCGGCAAGGAGAAAAATATCAGGCGAGCGATGATTTTGATGTATCGCACGCGGTTTACGCAATGAAATTCTTGCATTCCACAGAAATTATCCGTAGATTGTTGGAGTGTATCTCCGGTTAATAACGTTACATCGAAATCATTTTGAGAGCTCGTGCGCCGGAAAAAATTTATTTCTTTATAACAGCCGGTTGAAGAAATTTATGATATGTGTATATGTACGGCCTCGTGATCGTATCTTTAAGGAAAGAAAGAACCGGGGATGGAGAATAAGTGAAGACAGACGAAAAGAAATTTAATCCGTATTATTATTAGTATTTATTGAGAAATAGCGTTAAATATTTGATTCGCTGTGAAACTGTGCTCACCCATTATCGTGTAATATTTTATTAACACGAGGATAGATTAACGCGATGAGGAATAGAAATTCGACTTTACATAATAGAAATAACGAGATACTTTTCATTATCTGCGAAACGAAGATAGCTAGCAATCCGACTAATTTACACATATTATTTAAGATCGTATTAAAGATTAATCGTCATTAATTAAAGAATGAAACGAAACGGAAGATATAAAAGATATAAAAAATATATAATAGACGATAGTAATAAAAGAGAAATAAATATCGAGGTATTCGGACTAAGTAAATATATTCGAATATACCTCTGCTAAAAAAAAAGAAGCGTTATATGAAAAAAAACTGGATCAACGAATGAAACGAAACAGAAGATATAGAAGATATAGAAAATATATAATAGACGATAGTAATAAAAGAGAAATAAACATCGAGGTATTCGGACTAAGTAAATATATTCGAATATACCTCTGCTAAAATAAAAAAAAAGAAGCGTTATATGAAAAAAAAACTCGATCAACGAATGAAACGAAACGGAAGATATAGAAGATATATAATAGACGATAGTAATAAAAGAGAAATAAACATCGAGGTATTCGGACTAAATAAATATATTCGAATACCTCTGCTAAAATAAAAAAAAAAAGGAGCGTTATATGAAAAAAAAACTCGATCAACGAATGAAACGAAACGGAAGATATAGAAGATATATAATAGGCGATAGTAATAAAAAAGAAATAAACATCGAGGTATTCGGACTAAGTAAATATATTCGAATATACCTCTGCTAAAATAAAAAAAAAAAAGAAGCGTTATATGAAAAAAAAACTCGATCAACGTAACATATTCGAGTATTTTCATCATAATTGGAAACAAAAAAAAAAAAGAAAATACCCGAGCCATGTGAAATATTCGGGTATTATATATATATAAAATAAAATAAATAAACAAATAAGTATTAATTAAATACAAATATCTACAACTTGTGAAGAAAAACCGTTTAAGAAGCAAATACGTAGAATATTACAACCCTCTCTCTATTAATCCTCCAAAACAACGAGTCACGAAGCATCGAGCCGATTTCTTTTCCTCATTCTTTCCTTGCCAAACGAGGTGCGCAACCGTTACAAGAAAATTTATCGGGCGACATGATTTTGCGAGGGTTCGCGAGCCGGTGGACCAAAAGGAGGAGGCGGAAGCGTGGTCCCTGGAGGCAATCAAAGGGAGCATCTTTCGAAAAAGCACGAGGTCACCGTACCGAGCCATACGTCGCAATCACGCGTGAAAAAGAGTGCGCGGAGTGCAAGGTAAATGGCGATACAGGATTCGAGGACGAAGAAGAAGAAGAAGGAGAAGGAAGAAACGAATTGAACGCGAGAAGTACCGAAAAGGAATGAATATTCATGAACCCTCTGGTGTGCACACGAACAGTGATAGAAAGTGAAAAATGTTATCGTGAATGGGAATCGAGGAGGAGCCACTTTAAAATTGAGTGTATTAATCTTCCGTGTGTATCGAAGAGTGAGATTTCTTGAAGAGAGAAATCGGGTTTCCCCGATCTTTTCAATTATCGATAACGTCCAGAAAAAGTGAAATCTCGCTGTTATTGAAAATAGAAACCGTCTTGGAATCCTGAAAATATATATATTTCGACCATGCGACGATCGTTTGGTGGATCGTCGAGCCTATCACGGAGTCGAGAATGAGGAGGACTTCACCGAGGAGGAACCCACTTAGTATTCCAATCAATTTCACCGTGCAACCATGTAATGCAACTCGAAGTAATTCGATCGAGTAGCAAAAACCTCGGAGGGGAAGAGGGAGGCTGATGTAATTCGGCCCTCTGGCCGAGTATTTTTCGATCAACCTCCCGAGACGGCGCGCACGAGGAATCCGGAGTACCGTTTCTCCGGTTTGCAACGTTGTGTACACCGAAGCGTGCAAAAAGTTTGCTAATGTTGACAATCAGTCTTAAATTAGTACAAATGTCTCACAAATAAAGACGAGCAGCCGAGAGGAAGGGAGAAAGATAGACAGATATAGAGAGAAAAAGAGAGAGAGAGAGAGAGCTCGAAGAAGAGGATAAGAGAATAAAAGAGCGAAGCAAATGAACGAGCGCCAAGAAGAAAAGGGGATCGTCAAATGGCAAGAAGGGGGCAAGAAGAGGAATCATAAACTTATATGTTCTCTCCGCGCGGAATGGAACGAAAATGTAACGAAAGCGGGGAAGAGAGAGAGAGAGAAGAAAAAAGAAGGACCGGAGAACCAATTTCGACGAAGTTGACGAAGAAGAGAGGAGTTAAGAATAACGAGGAACGTTTAAAATTGTAAGGAAGGAGAAACGAGACGGTCGTATAAGGCCGAATAAGGGAAAGAAAGAAAAATCGAAGTGGAAGAAGAAAAGGAAGGCCAGGAGAAACACCGAGATGTGCGAGCGAAGCGCGCAAAGAAAGGCGGAGCTGGCCCATTCCGCAGCTTCGAAGAGGCCGTATTTCGAGATACCGTAAAACAGCCTCGAACCAAGATTTACTCTACGCATCGGAGTAAATTTCGTCTCTACGAACTTGGTCGCGCTCCATCCTCCGCGAAGAAAGAGGAGGAGGAGGAGAATAATGTCGCTGGGCGAGCGCGCTGGTGATGTAGCGATTATATCTGCTCACGGCGGCCGGAATAAACGATTACACGCGGCGCTGGTGAATATTTATCTCGGACGGTATCTACCATCTCGCGTCTGATCGCGTCGTCGGCCCTCTCTTGTCGTCACGTGTATACCAGGTGATCTTTGCAAGACGATCGCCCGTTTTTCACCGCGCGCGTAATATCTCGCTTGAAATAATGACTCGTGACGCGGTGGTAAAGATGGAAAAACGTATGTACGAGATACGTTTTTACGCGAAATATTTATTCTCGATCAAGCTGATGATCGAGTAATATTCGATCGAGGGAGAAAGAAAATTCTAACGAGGGGGAAAAAAATCAATGGATGTTGTCGATCGGACTCGATAGATTTAGAGATTTTCTGGGGATATTTTAACGAGAGAAATTCGACAAATTCAATATATTCGAAATTGTGACGATATAACCATTGATACAAAGGAAATGTGGAAATTATAGTTTCGCATAAGCGAGCTAATATTAACGACACGGAGAAGGCTAATGATTCCTAGGTGGAATTCTCGTTGAAAGTAATTCGTATCTCGTATTTAAAGGATATCGTGTCATTTCGTATTTAATACTCGTATGAAAAGAAAAAGTATATATAATAAATATGCGTGTTGAAACAATTCGTATCGACTGGAAACTCGACCACCGATCCTGAATAACTGGACGAGCTGGTTATACAAATTGACAAACCCCGCGAATTATTATATTCGCGGCATTTACATGGAAGTGAACGGTGCGACTAAGAATAATATTTTCCAATAATTACACGGTTGTTGAACAAACAATCTCCCGTTTGTGCCTACATCGATTGTGCAATTGCAATCGCGAAATAAAATCAATCCAAAGAAATAATTGGCCGAGGTTAACCATCCTCGAGATTCGATTCTATCTTACTGACACAGCGATTGTCTCTCGATTGCTGGCAAGTCGATAAAAGAGGATGATATCCTTATACGGATTACTTATCCTTAATCTAGGATCTCCGAGAGCTGGAAATAAATCTAGGAAGAACGGCAAGAGGTTCTTCGTAAGCGATAATGTGCAATACTAATTAGTCAACATTAAAATATTAGCCAATCTTTCTTTTTGAACGATAAATGAGCCGATAAGAAAGTAAGAAATTATAATACTTACTACTCGACTTATTGAAATTTTATCGACAATTACAAAGTATGTGCACGCATTTTAAATACGATATCAAGAATTTTATCGATTCGATAACTTTGCGCTATATAAGAACTTTATATACTTTACTTTGATGATATCCTCGCGTGTAATCCTCCAAATGTAACAGAATAAGTCGTGATCAAGCAAGAATTACCACGAAAGAAGGAATAAATTTTCCACGACGTTCCATTATATTCGTCTAATCCATTTTTTTTTTTCTTTATACGTTAAGTACGTATCATATAAGAGAAGATCGTTCATTCTGCGATATGAATTACACCACGAACTATTCATATTTATTTATTTAGAAGCGAGTAATCGAGTTCCCTCTCTCCGGCACTTTTAGTATCGGCTGTTTCAATAGAGACAGTATACAGTACACGTTTAGCGTTTAAGGTACAAAGCTGTTAAAGACATCGAAGTCCATCGGTATCCATAAATTCAAATGGAACTCGTAAATGTTGGACGTTGCTGGTCACTCGTAACGAGAAATTTCGTCCACGGGCGGCGATAAAAGTAAATAAATGCGATCTTGAACGACGCGAGCGAACGACGTGAGAATCTGGAATGCATTCGAATGTATCGTGACACAATACGCGGCATCGATTTGTACGTGAAATATCGTGAAACCGTTACGTACGGTATCGGTGATGGCCACTTAAAGACCGGCCACAAATCATCGCGCCCACGCCTCCCACGAAATGCATTAACTTACTCAATCATGGAAACGTTTTGACGCTAAATCACGTACACAGGGGACCCGGGCTCGTATTACGTGGGCGTAATACTTTCACTACGGAATTTCAAATGTCAAGGAATCTCCGTAAAATTCTTTCCCAAACACGCGATAACAACACCGTTGATTCGATCGGACGAAATAATATCGAGAATTAACATCTCCAGAAATTCTACTCCTCGACGAATATCTGTTTTTGTTAGTTTGTGAAAAGCAAAAAGATTGGTATTAGATTATTTCTCTAGTCGAAAAAGAAAGGAGAAGAAATCGAAGAAATGATCTTTTGTACGGTGGAAAAACGTACCAAACCCTGATCATTCCCACTGATTTTCTCGCACTTTCACGTACGCCCAGACTTTTTATCTCGCTTTGATCCACACGCCTGGTTGCACGTCTGGTTGCACAACGAATCAACAGTCGTACTTCCCACACGACGAATTCGACCCGGGAGGATGGGAAATCCAACGATTTCGATCTAAACTGTGGAAATTCTGCCCGCTTCGATTACGATGGCGTTCGAACAATCATGGGATAATTCGGGGAACGGGATGCAATTTTTTTTTTTTTTTTCCAATTCGATCCTCGAACTGGATCCTCGTTAGAAATAGAAAGTAGCATATCGCGCATTGTTAACTTGACAGTGATACCCCCCCGAGTCACAATTTCACGATATTTATTATCATAGTCATCGCGAAACGGCGTAATTTGCGACTTTCACTTTTCAACTATCTGTCGTTAACGGAACTATAATACGTTTTTACGAAAAAAAATAAATAAATAACTCGGTCTATTTCCTCTTCGAAGATTTTTTCCTTTCCTTTTTTTGATATTCTAAATTTCCATGCTCGAAACCAACTCGATTGCTTAGAGAAAGAAAAAAGAATAGGGTATAATATAATAGGATCACGAGTCCCTTCTTTATATTTCTCTCGGTAATATCGATCGGGATACGGAACGGTAAAGATGGTAACAGTCGAATGAATAAAACAATATGATAAACACGGAGAGTTCGATCGTTCGTCACATTCGAACGAATTCGTTCCAGATTCGAGTGCTATTTGTACGAGGAGAGGCGTACCAACTGAAACTGCGGCTGGCAAGAAACCTTACGATCCTTTCTTCCGATCGCGATTTCCACGCGAAACGACGATGGAGATAGATCCGCTGTGTTATTACCCCGGTAATAAAATTAGTTTCACAAACCTTCGAGTATTTTTCACGGTAACCCGCCGAATAAACGAGGCGCTCACGACTTTTCCAATTTTTTTCTTTTTTCTTTTTATCTCATTTTACGAGAATGAAACGAATAATGGCTGAAGACGTCGTAGAGGACGAGCGTAGAAGAGTGAACCGCGAGGTAAACCGTTTCTAATTAGCGGAGAAAAGAACCGCGGATGCGTGGATTCGTGGCGTTAACTTGGAACGTACAATGAGAGTAAGTTTCGAACAATCGTGTCCCATTTTCCCATTTGTTTAGTCACGAGGCAGGAACGAGAGAGACTTTTGCTCGGTTAAAAATTCGATTCGAGAGTTTTTCTTGCTCTGGGAGGGGAAAAGAATATTCCGAAATAGATAATTTTTAGATATTCTCGATGAGAATAGATATACTGAATGCATTAACGTAATAAATAAGAACGCCAATGATAGAATGTAGCACGAGACTATGCAATTAACATTAATCATTCTTGCTTTCTTGACACGAACGAGCGTACTTTATTACCGCTGTGGAAATCTGTAATTTTCCGATATCGAGAATGTTGAACATTTGAAGTATGTTTTTATCCAATTTCATAATTCGTTCCGAAGGAAAAGTTTCCTTTTTATGCACAATTAATAGGCTATTTAGGTTTGAACGATACACATAACTCGTTCGATGTTAAATTTAATAACTTTGTTCGATTCTAAATTGTCTGATAAATTAGCTCCTTTTTTTTCTTTTTCTTTTTTTTTTTTCATTAATTATTGCAAGAAAGGTTCGAGATATGCGATAATCGCAATACACATTTACATATGGAAATGCAAAGTGATTATTTCACTTTAGCAGAGATTCATTGCTAGATAACGCTATGTGCAAAACGTATCGTGTAAGGTGTTAAATTACTTAAAAATGGTATCAATAATTGCGAGATTAAATCGTATCTATAAATCGTTATTAATTTTTATTTTTACTCGATTATTTTCACGTCTACCGCGATTACGAAATCTTAGAATGTGTAAAACGGTGAGCACCTTTTTCCAAACATTTTCTCGTTATTTCTTACTTTAATTAATTCATTTTCAAACTACGATTTTTCGCTAAAAATAAAACCGTAAATTTCCCTTCAAATTTTTATAATTTATATCTCATGAAAATTCTCATAAAAAACATTTGTTTTTCCAACAAATATAGAAATTCCGGAAGTGATAAATCTTAAATAATCCATCAGCTATACCGTCTCATCGATCCATTTATCTTGCTTTAAACATCCTCTCGACTTTCTTAGAATTCCAGATACACGTTGCACCACGTGTCACGCCACCCGAGAAACGCGAAATACTTTAATTACCACGGGAAGTGTGCATTGTATCTAGTTAGCGGTGGCTGGCGCCAAGAGAGAATTTAGCTACAATAACCCCGTACCCTTTGAACGTGTAACGACGCGTCGCCGAGCAATCTGTCTAGCCGCTCGTCTACGGCGAATTGAGATCCCGGACAGTTGGAGATAAGTGGCGGGACGCCTGCTGTCCATGAGTACTACCGTGTTGCGTCGATACAGGTCCGATGCAAGGCCTTTTGATTTATTAGACCGCATTCTGTCTCATTCTCCCCTATTTATATTCCCTTTACGATGAGCATTCATCTCCAACTATTCGTCCCCGTCTATTAATCTTTTATGCGATATCGAGTGGAAAGAAACGAGTGGAGGGAGGGGTGAGAGAACAGGGGGCTTTAAATTTAATGCTTTCCAGATTCCACAGCGACGAGTTTTTAACGGTGGAGCTGCGTTTCCACCAGACTCGCGGACTGGTTCGAGAGGCGTATAAAAATGGTTTTTAACGCTTTGGAGAGGAAAGAAGGGGGAGAGGAGAGGGGGGGAGAGAGAGAGATGGATTTCGTGATTATACGCGTGCCACGGTCTGCGACGTGATTCGAATTTTGGATGGGAGGCAACGATATTTAACAGGAGGAAATCGAATTGCGTGATGTAACATGTATACGTGACTCCGTTCAAATTCGAATTGAATTTTATTATACAAATGCCGAAAGGAGGAGTCGATTCAATGAAAGTTAACGATATAATGGTTATGGGAGTGGTTTGATTCGAAATAACTCCTCCTCGAGAACGAGGGAAGTTACCTCGTCGAGATAATTCGCGCCAAGTTAGAGGGTTTATTTCCTTGAAACGGGACAATTATCCCGTGGATCGAATGCTACGCCGGAGTAATTATCGTTAAGCTGTTCGACCTCTTGGCCCCTTTAAGGACTTGAAAAGATTCCCGGTGACCTTCTCGCAAAGATCGGATCCTGCGATCTCGCCGCAGAATTTTTGTTCAAAACGAATTAAGGGGAAGAAATGGCGAAATCAGGACGGAGAATGTGTTCAAATTTCTTCAAAATTCAATCTTTTCACTGTATTATTCGTTTTCTCTCTCTTTTTCCTCGTATAATTATTAATTTTACGGGGGGAGGGACGCGAAAGACGATGGACGTTCGGCCAAAATTTGCTTGCGAATGCAATTACAAGCAATAAACGTCGCGCCGTTTTCTCACGTGAGCTGGAGACGTTCGGATCGAGAGGCCGATCGCAAACAACTCGCGGGCCGAGAGGAGGCGCGCGATCTAAAAGGAAAAGCAACGGTATACAAACAGCCCTAATTATGTAAATTGGATTCTTAAGCTAGATTTACAAGGAGATATCGTTGCCCCGGGGGCAACATCGCGTGGCTCGGTCGCGGTGGGGCACGTTTTGAACCCGTGGCTCGATAAAACACGGCCGTTGGATTAAGTTGCGGGCCTCCTTACGATCATTTTTCTCCCTACAGAATCGTAATTTTATCCGCGATGAAAAATTATTTTCGTGAAAACGATACGTTTCTAGGATATATATTCAGAAAAAGAATTTGTGTGTTTGAGAGCAAGTTTTTGTACTCGCTGTAAAATTACACACGATTTCAAACGTCGATACAAACGATTAATTTAGTAGAAAGTAGCCGATTAGTCATCCTCTGAAGAAAACAAGAGGAAATAATCGGCTCGCGTTAAACTAATTCGCGTAACGGTCCACAAGCAGTAAATTTATATCAGCCAGTTCGCCAGTTATCTTTCTCCCCGTGATCCATAATCCTTAACTAGTAGCTACGAAACAAATCGAAGAGGATAGATCAAAGACGGGATCCGCGCTCCTCCTCGTTTTTCTTTTTTCCCCTTTTAATCGGTCCGAAGAACCGGGCACAATATCCAGCGGCATCGATTCATCAGAGGTGTTCACGGAAATAAACTGTACGCGTGCGTGTAGGTAGCATTAAGCGATACGAATTACGACAAATTCGAATATCACGTTGATGCATAACGCTATTTCATCACTGCCTTCTGGTATGAAGACGTCGCCCAGGCCAATTTGCTTGTTTTCGTCGTTGTCACGGCCCTACACTACGTTGCCCCGACCAACGTTCTCTCTGTTATTTGCACGAGCAGGGACAGGAAACCGGTATTACCCCTGCGTTACTCGCCAATCTATCGCTACACGTCCTTCGGAATTCTACCGAATTGTACAATTGAAACAGGAAGCTGTGGTCCCAGGTCGGGAGAGGGGAACGAGAAAAATACGTTCGTCGCCACGAAAACGACACTTTCGTCTAAAGAATCATTCGATTGAAAAACGACGAGTCGAAGGAAGGAAGAATATTATCATCATTCTCATCCAATATCTACTATGCGACGATTCTTTAATTGATAAAAAAAAGAAAAAAAAAAGAAAAGAAAACAGCAATCCGTTATAATCGTCCGATCGATCGATAAAAACCGGATAAAATCGAAAGGAGAGAGCAACGAAACACCTGATATTTGATTTTATTTAGAGTATCATCGACCTCGTTACAGCCACCTCGCCCCCTCCCGCGATTCGTGGCTATTTTTATTCGCGACGAAACGCGTAAACGATCGGCGTAGAATCGAAGGAACGGAACGGTGGAAGAAGGAGGAGGGAGGGGGAGAGGGTAGGTGGATACGTTCCTCTTGGCACGGGCAAGGCGGATGCTGCAGGGGACGCGAGATTCTTGGCAACGGAACGGCTCGCCTCCGTGCCACCATAAGGATCGCGGTCGTCGGATGTTTATATTCGTGATAGTGCCTCTCTCTGTCCCCAAATAACCGGCCCGATGTCGGCCGATCCCCCCCCCCCCGGCATATCGGACGCCTCCAAATAGCGGCCGCCCTGGTCGTTGAGAGAAAGAAATATCGCCGCGTGTTCGTTTCGCACGGCGCGTGTTTAATATCGCCGCGTTTAGCGCGGGACAAATTGGCAGAGTCGAGGAAAGGATCGAACCGCGGGGATCTGTGAAAATGTTTCTTCTCCGTGAGAAAAGCTAATTTAATTGTATCGATGGGAGAGAAAGGAGAGAAAGGAGAGGGACGATGGCACTTTTTGCCAGTCTTTCTCTTCCCTTCTCTTAATAATCTATTTCCAGTTAAGCGAAATAGCCGGTGAGAGACTGTTTATCTCCGGGGTGGAAATGCCTCGCGCGGCTTTCGGCAACGCGATAAATCCTCTCGGACACATACTATAAATAGTTAAAGGTGGCACGATCGGTGGTTAAAACGTTCGAGACATCTTTGTACGGGCCCGAAAGTAATATAATTTCATTACTCGCCAACCCGTCCCGCCGAGAGGTGGCGAATGCATTAACGGCGAGACAAGCATTCTAGATGTGTACCTTCGCGAAATCTCATTAAACCGTGATGGCTAATTTTGCGCGAGGAATGCGAGGATGAAAATAAGATGTCGAGGGGAAAAAAGATCGTTGGAAGATTGTTCCCCTGAGAATCGAGCATTTCTCGTAATTGATAAGAGCGGTTATTGCAATGTACGGCAACGGAAATGATGTGGAAAACATTATTCGCGAAATTATTAGAAGCTTAATTTTCTTTCTTTTGGCACAGCGATACGTAATTGGCGCCATAAACACATTGTGCGACGACACAGGAAGTTCAGAAAGTTCAGCCGTAAAACTGGACCCTCTCTTGCTTATCTTTCATCTTTCTTCGCGGTTGCGAGATTTGTCACGATGAAACGTGGGATTAGGGTAAAAGCTCGATCCATTTCCTCGTATTGGAACGGGTACGGTCGAAAGCTTTTTAAATCTCTTAAACCGTTCTCCGAGATAAAAACTGGAATCGATCGGCGCGATTGTTGTGGAAGAATTCGAGGAATTTCCAAATACGAGCGCTTTCCAGCCCGGTGCTCGACACGGGGAAGCTTAAGGATTAAAAATAGCGGCGGAATCTTGGCGCCGTTGAAAGAATCTCGTAATGCTCCATTTTCCTCTGTTCGGGAAACGCTCGTTAAATCTATACGTTCCGCTGTGCAAATTGACACGAAGGCACGACACTTCTCACCAAGTTTTTTCTTTTACAGAAATATTTCAATTTCCCTTTCGTCGCCCAATTCCCAATAACAGATGATATCGTACAATTTTTCAATTCTTCGAAAATGATTAAAATGATCGGTCGTCGTTGTCTCTGAACAAATAAAGCATCGTGGATTTATCCTAGGGAAAAATATATATATATATATATATATATTTTCGGGGAGCATCTTCTTATCGATACAAATTATCGCGACGAAGAAATCGGAAAAAGGGCGAATATTTCTCTATTATTTTCAAATACTATATTTATTTCCGTCGAGGAGATGGCGTAACGAATGCTGTAACAGTAAATGACAAGAAACATCAAAGATCGGCGGAACTGTAACTTAATGCGAGAAGGAATAATAAATTGCCTCCCAGAGCGTTCGAGTAGCGAGTCTGACAAGGGTGGTTAGTACGGGAAAAAGAGGAGCAGAGGTAAAGGCTATCTAGGAATCTTGGCGCCTGCAATATAGACTTGCGTTGCTTCATTTTTCCAACCCGAGCTCCGCATTATGCAATGTCGCTATGAGCTATGATTGTTATTTCGGGATGCGTTTTATCGCGGGCCGCGATTAAACCGTTCGGTTGCTTGTAAAACATTCGACTCTAATATTTACCGTACTTTCGCGAGTTTTATCAACAAATCCCGAGACCTTGTCCAATTCGTTGCGGCAACAAATTTTAAATCACTCTTACAAAGAATCTGTATTTTTACGACGATATTCGCGCTCGTATAAATATTTATTACGCAGGGTATCGAGGAATCGTTTGAGAAAATAAATGGAAAAGTAATTTTATTATCGATCGTAATCTCTAACAATTTATTATTCCTGTAGGGAAGAACTGCCACGGTATCTCGTTGAAATGGAACGAATAAAAATTGTCTAACCGCTTCATTAAATCGCAATGGTAGAATATAATCGATACACGCAAGTTTTATAATCAAGATAATTTATAGCCCGATCGGAATACGAGCGCAACACAACTCGAGATGTTTCGAAGTTAATTTATTTTTGCGGCAACGACGCGGTTGCATAAAGGACAATTTAATAACAAATAGCCTCTGCTCGAGACTAATGGCGCAAGATTAGACGGAATGACATTTTATTCTTATAAATTATTCTCACTATCTCGTTTCCCCGTAATAATTCTATCTCCAATTAGATAGAACTATCGTTTATGCGCATATTAATGCGGTTAACTAAAGTTTACCAGATACAGTCATGACGTTGTATTTTCTTGCATAGTGATGCACGTGTTTACAACCCGATGTTATACACGGTTATCTGTTTCGGAATAACACGCGTGCCTGCTCCTAGCGTGCCTATCTAATATCGTTTCGCCGTAACGTCGACGGTACAATTACGATACAATTGTAGCCACTGTGTACTAATACCGTACGCCTTCATTTTATTAACCCTCGAAAGTTTTGTTTTATTTTTTTTTTTTTTCCTTTCATCCGAGACAGGAAGTAAACATTCATAATAACGTTTTAGATTAAATTAAAAGGCGTGTTCCGTATCGATCCCTGAGAGATTAAATAAGAAAATTGCGTGAAATATTGCGTTTCAAGCGTGATCAAATCGTTTAGAAATTACTCGGTTAACGCGGAATCGATGCACAAAGGAGTCGACGCACTCGAACGAAACTCGGGATTCCCGATCGCGATTTAAGAAAGAGCAACGAACGTGTTAAAATTCAAATCTGAAAACAGTTGTGTTTCCAGTAAATCTGGAAACATGTCGGTGGATGATTCAGCAGAGGAGGGGTAAGTAAGGAGATGAAAAATAAGTTTGCAGCGCGGCCCGGCAAGCCGCGATAAATCACTCTGTTCGGTGAAAGAAATCCCCATTTGGCAAAGTTGGCCGGAAAGAATGAGCGCGAGGCATTGATCGGGGAGATATCGGGCAGAAACTTTTGCCAAACGGGCTTCCTCGACCTCCCCGGAAGACTAGAATTCCAAAGCGGATCGCATTCCGAATGCGGAACATTAGTTTTCTACTTATCAGATTGCCGCGGCTCGCTTAAGAACGGACAGCTTTTGTAACGAACATCTGATTTTGGCAACGGCCGGCCGTCTTTTATTATCGCGCGTGATCGCGATACGAAACGAATCGAACACCCCTTAGATCCTTAATTTACGTCCCGTATATTCTTCGAACATTTCTACCCCATCTTAACCCGCATCGTCCGTTATCCTACTATCTTACGTACCCTCTGCAACTCGAATTACGTTCTTATTTAGTGGAAAATGGGATTTTATGGATTCTTCTTGGAGGAATTATTCTTATTATGCGCATATATATACAGAGACGAGTAATAGACTCGTTTTCGCGAATAATCGGCGCGACAGAGAGTTGAGGAAACGTCAGCAGGTGCACGTGGGTGCATATGTCAAACGTCGAAACGTGTTAGAACGTTTCGTCGCCAGATTCGACGGTGCATGTCGCGCCGAGCGTGGCCGAGCGAGCGCGCGTGGACCAGTTCCAAAGTAAAGCCGGTTGCCATTCATCACGTTTGGATTATTCGGCTAGGATCTTCTCCCTCTCTCTCGCCTCGTCTCCTCGCTAAATTTATGCGCGCGGCGATCATTATTACGCGCCTACTCCCGCTGCTCGTTCTATCGGTTAATTCGCCCGCCTCTCGCCTTCTATACCTGGATCCGCCGCGTTTATCGTTATCCGCCGCGAGATCGTCGTCGTAGGCCAGCTGCCGTTCCACGTTCTATTAAGCTCCCTGACTCCCGTAATTACGTGAAACCGGGGCTAAAGCGTGCCAGTGTTGCTGGCTCATTAAATAATAGCGCTGATTACGCGCGGCACCCTATAACGACACGAGATTTCGTGATTTATATATCAGAGAAAGACTTCTGAATGATATATACGGTATGAATATACGAGAGAAATAACGAATATCGAAATTTAGGTGATTCGTCATATCGATATTTCTCCCTTTTCTCGTCGAGCGAGAGAAATAAGAATTTTTTATAGGGCTTTGTTATCGAGACGCGTGTCGTGCACACATAGAGTATGTTGTTTTCTAATATCGCGGAAAACGCACGCGTGTCGAGAGCGTATAATATACGAGATAGATTTACGCTTTGATTTGTTGTGTTTCTTCTGCTTTCTCTGCTTTACATCCGACCGCAAGACATGCAATAACTTCGCCATCGTAATGCATTTTATTATATGGAAAAGACCGCAAATAGTGCGATCTGTTCAAAATAAAAGAAAAGAATATCTAGATATTTGTCTCGATCTACTATTTTATATATATATATCTGCTTTTTACTCGCTGCATTTTAATTAACTTCGCGTCTCACGATCAACAATGTTTGTCCAACACCATAAACCACCGTGTATATATCGTAAAGATATTATCTTTCGCATCGCAGATCCGCGATTTCCTTCCCGATCCTGCAATTACGTCTCGTTCTATGGACTCCATAAAACAGGTATCGTATCAATTAGAGGCCTCCAGGCCTCGTAATGATATCGATCTAATTCTACCAAACAGTTAATACCAACTCCGGTTGTGCTCGATGGATGGAACAAAGATACAGAGAATCGTAAACTTGGTGAATATAAGTATCACGGAAATTACGTTATAAAATAAAGTGGTGAAGTGTGTCGCGTCTTTGGCCGTTTATACGGCGAGGAGATATCGGTGGGCGCAAAAAACTCGAAATTCTAGTGAAAACTTCTCCGAGTAAAAATAGGAATAAATCGAGCACGCCTATCTCTCTCATAACGGTTGCCCCGATGGCGGAGATACGTTCTTCCGCGTATGAAATAGATTCCGATCGATCGGCGACGGAAAATAGATCATTACGAACAATGTCGTGTGCTTAGGCGAGCAACCTTGGAACAGGAAGCCGGGGGACTGTGGTGTCGTAAAATGTCTTCGGTTACCATCGACCACAGATCTCTGTTTATTCGTCTGATATCTGGTGTCTGATATTAGTTAACCCGGCGTCAACCCGGCCAGATAAATAAATGTTAACGTCACGCAACCGTGGCATAGGTAACACGATAGTAAATGCCACGGCGGCAAAAAGAACAATGTACTTCACGGAAGCACCGGATACCGCTCGTGTCCGCGCATCGCACAAGTATTAAAAGTATTCTTTGCACTTTCTCTGCGACTTAGGATAATATTTAAACGAATACTCGAGAAAATTTTAAATAAATACAAATTAAATACTCGTCGAAATTACGGGGTCAATTGTTGTCGTTTCAAAAGATTATTAAGATATAAGATAACGAAACGATACGGATTCGATTCTCATTCTCTAATCTCGAATTTAAATATTCGAGAATGGTTTGAATTATCCGTTGAGAATCCACATAGGCGGGTGGATATCGAGAAAAAAATTTGAATGTAGCGTATAAAACGTAGAATACTGAGATGTAGTTCAGTTCGTAAACAAAATATATCCGACGGAAACAAAAAGTATACGTTTTATATCTATTCAGTAAATGAGAACGTAACGATTGAGAGGAAATATTTTTCAATGTTTAAATTTTTGTGCAAATAAAGAATGGCTGTACGATTAACCACAAATACAATACGTTAGAAATGCGCTAATATTTTTTTCTCGTTTATATTCCAAATTTAATCGGGATTGGAAAATTTAATTGTTTGATTTATATATTTTCACGGTTTTAGGTACGTTATATGCCATTCAAAATTATTCAAAAGAAATGAAGCATCAATCGTACACACAATTAACAAATTATAACAATAATTCTCAAGAAACGTATAGATTAAATAAATTTAAACAAATAATACGAAATTCCTCCAAAACTTCAACTTCCTCTAATGATACATTAACTACAGAAAAGATGGAATCTGAGAAAGAGGTAAATTATATTTAAAATTTATTACTTTCGTTTAATAATTGCTTTTCTTTATTTTTTTTTTTTTTTTTTTTTTAGTTACTTTGAATTATAAATATATATCCTCCCTCGAGAAAGAAAATTATTTTTATCGTATAATCTTTTATAGTTAATTAATTTTAATTTCTTAAACTATTAGATAAACTGAATATTCTATCTGAATTAAACTTTCAGATGATATTGTTATTTTTTTTAATAAATTAATCTCACTTTTCATTAAGGTAAATAGCATATCGAGCGATAATGCACTGATCCATAAAATTCATCTAACCGATCATCCGCTACGCAACAATGTACCAGAACGAGAAAAGTGTACCGAACTCGACGACATATTGGCAAAATGGAATGTTTATAAGCCGAAAAAATGATATTCGTTAATATATTTTTATATTAATAATCGTGTATGGCAATCATGAGTTAAATTTTATGTCGACATAAATTATTAACTCTAAATTTGTTCAAATAATATGTAAATTATGTAAAATATTTTAGAAAATTAGATATAATTTTTCGTATAGATCTCATAATTAGAAAAATATTAAAAAATTCCCTGCAAGTATTTCAAGATGAGAGATCTATAGTAAAATATATTTTTAATTATATAAAATTATAAAATTAATGTAATTGTGAATAATACAATTATTACTTAATAAATGATTTAGTTTGTACAGTTCATTAACCACATGTAACTGAAATGAAGTTATATTTCGATACATAATTTTGATCAACCACAAACGATTCTCGTCATGGTAGTTTGCAAATTGGCAAACATTACTGAAGACTAACCTCAAACGTTGTCAAAGCAAACATAGTCTCTTAACGATACCTAAATTTTATGTTCATTAATCAAACTTGAAACTTATATTACTTGTACATTTCTAGAAACTATATTAACTAAAATATTAAGAAAAAAAAAAAACTTTGTTTCATATATTCTAATAAAGTTATTAATTATATTGCTTTAAAATTTTTTATCTTTTTTAATTTTTATAACATTTATTCTGTAGCTATTTCAAAAAAACTTGTTTAATTTATTAGAATTTTATATGAATTTCTATTTCTTGTAACAATTTTCCTTTCCAATAGAAAAAAGAAGAATAGAATCAAATAAAAGAATTTAAGTTTCAACAAAGAAAAAGAAAAATTATATTGATCAAAGCAAAAATTTACAAAGCAATTATATTTCCACGCAAAAGTAACAGAGTATCGAGAAGATAAAATAAAAGAAGTATACAAATAAATATAAAAATGGTGAAGATGAGACGCATCGTCGTCAACCAAAACAAAACATAAAAAGATAAAAACACAGAGTTCTAGACAACTTCTGTTAGATCGTGTGGTAGATTTACTTTTCCCTGTATCTAGGTCAAATATAGGGTCTTCGTGAAATACCTGAATTAATTGTTTGACCAAAGATCGGACAAAAGAAGCCTTAATTCTCAGAAACGATTTGGCCAATGAACTCTTTGCAATATCTGATTTTTTTAACCGTTATTTGACCTCATTTCATATTATATATATATATATTTGCAATTATTAAAATTTATCAATGAAACATATTTAAAATTATTTATTTGGAAATAAAATTTATCGATATTATTTATAGATTCAAGAAATTTATTTTACAACTTAAAATATTTAACTGATAATCGATGTTAATTGAGATTTATAACTACATAAATACTTTGAAAAATGTATATTCATATCATGCATTAACATCAAATTTAATTTAATTTAAATTTTATTGAACATCAATTCGATTTAAATTCATGCAAAAAATTATAAGCATGCATTGGCATCACTCACCCATACCGTTGCACCCAAAACTGCCAACTATTTCTTTATTCTGGTATAAAAGTAATGAAGCATGATGTAAGCAGTCCTTGTCACCACGTCACTGAATTTCGAAGATAGAGGTATTTATCGCTTCCTTCATTATTTGCAGCTTTCGTATGAAAGAGGAATTTGTTGTAATTGCTCAAGTGCAATCTAAATAAAATATAAAAAATAATAATTTATTGTGATAAATAATAACTTGAAAGAATCATAATATAAAAATAATTTAATTATTTTTATGAACCGTTTTTAATATTAAATACAAATATAATTTAATTTTCGAATTTAAATTGAATTTGAACATATCATATACACGATACGAATTTCAATTGACGCCATGACACCATGACGTATCAATTTTAAAACCGTTAACGGATTCTTATATCGACAATATGGCGTCTAATAATTGCTATCTAATAGCATAAATTTCATGAAATATTATTCGGATATTAAATATTCCTACCTATTATTTTTATTATAATTTACTAATATATGCATGATAGAACACATTTACAAATAAATATTAATGAATTTATTATTAATATCAAAGAAAATACCATTATAAATTGTCAAGAACAGATCGTTTACACTTTACCGGTTTGTTCTTTTATATAACAAATTATAGGAAAAAAAGATGAAATTAGCTTAAATTTCATTAAATTTTTAAAACTAAACATAATTTGGAATCATTTGATACTAATTTTTATTATTTTGCTTACCTTTATCTGCCAATTAATGTCTTTCGAAGACGGAGCACTCGAATCTTTTCACCACTTGTCACCACCGTTTGACTTCAAACTGAGCATTTAGATCGAAGCATCATGGCGACCAATAGCTAACGAACAATAATTTAAATTTCGTAAAATATCACTAATTTTTATTGAAATTTATAATTTTGAAATTTTTTGAACTATCAAATACACGAAACGTTGAAATTTAACAAATTATTATTATATATTTTATTATTCTATCAATTAATGTCGATTTTTCGAAGACGGAGCACTAGAATCTTTTCACCACTTGTCACCACCGTTTGACTGTTCAAACTGAACATTCAGATCGAAGCATCATGGCGACCAATAGCTAACGAATAATAATTTAAATTTCGTAAAATATCACTAATTTTTATTAAAATTTATAATTTTAAAATTTTTTGAACTATTAAATACACGAAACGTTAAAATCTAATAAACTTATTATTATATATTTTATTATTATGAAATTTGTATTTTTATTAAAAGAATAAATCATGCTATTGCTGTCTTTCAGTAGAATATTTTATAATATTATATTATACTAGAATGAATTTAATATTTATACATATTAAGTTTCTAAAAATAGCACGAAGCATAATCTTATATGCATTTATAATCTATACTTATCTTTACTTATTAAATTATTGCGAAAATTAAAAGAATATTTAAAATTTGAAACTATAATACTGATCACACACTGGTCACATAAAACTTTATTCAATATGGCTACCTGTCAAACGTCTATATTATTAAAGAAAATATAGATCGATTGATCGAATAGCATTTTAGTGATTGGAAGCAATATAGATGTATTTTTTCAAACAAAAATAACAACTAATTTACGTTTATTTCATTTTCAAAAACCAAATTATTACAATATTGCATCATTTTAAATATTTTCTTAAACAGAAAATTGAATAATATAGCCTTTTCGTAACCTTTTTAATAGGTTAATTTATAATATAATAAATATTGAATATATTCACATGAAATTTATACACTATAATCTTTGCTGTTATATTATTAGAATAAATAATATTAATTACATGTATGTCTTTATTACGATGTTATTTTCGTGAATCCAATAAAACAATCGATACACGCCACTTGTAAGTGAAGTACATACTAACGAACCTTCTATCGAAATGCTGCATGCTGATTGGTTACTCAAAATAACTAGTCAAAACAATATATTATGTAACTAGTTATGTAACTATTTACGATATTTTTATTTATAACATTATGAATTATTATTTTAATAATTTATTATGTATTATATTTGTATAAATAATTGAAAATTAAATGTCCACATAATATTTATTTTATATAATATAATTTTATATCATAAAGGTAAGAAGATAAATTTACTAGTTACACCATATATAAGAGTAAATAGTTATAATTTTTTTTAATACTTTTAATTATTTGAATTAATATTAAATATTCATGAATATAATTAAAAAATGAGAATATATTAAATTTTTAACACATAAGGATATTATAATCTTTGTTACTTGCTGTATCGATATATATCGAAATATATCATAGGGAACTCATCGAACACTAAAAAAAAGCGCGTATTCCTTAAAATTTGAATTTTTAATTACGAATAAAGTTATTTATAAAAGATATTATTATATCACAATTTTTATATTTGTATTATTATCAGTTATTATTTATTCTATTGCATAGAACAGTGACGTAAATGTTAAAATATATAAAATAATAATGTATAAGAATCTGTTGTGATATAAATTTTTTTTACTTTCTTATTATAATGTTACAAATTATATTATCATCATTAAATTTTTTTTTACTTTATAGGTTAATTTATAGTGAGTTATAAAGTTTTAATAGACGATCGTATAAATGCAAATTCTATAAATAGAAGTTTCATCTAGAATATAATAGAATAATCGAAGTTCTACCAAATTACAAAGCTCTTAATGCTCCGTTCGTGATTTATGAACGTACGTGGGTGTGTGCAAAGGAACGAGCACGTGCAAATTCGATGCTGTGCTTAACGGTAACGACACGCCACGCGACGCGACCCGTACCGATCCGGTCTTTTGGAGCCATGAAAGCTCATGTTTGTGCCTGTTTGACAAGCGGTCAAGCCACTTTGTCACGTGTACGACGTGCTCACGTTAAATAATGCCGACCCGGGGTTACGCGCCCGATCTCATTGATATTCCATTTATAAGGAGCGCGAGTAAATACCATCAATACTTGCGAGTAGGCGCCGAGCAGACAATGGTCATTACGTACTTTCTATTCCTTTTTTTTTAAATCCACAACTTTGTTACAATCTATTTTTACGTATCTTCACAACGACACGGGATCAATTGTTTCTATTACAAATGTTGATAACACATTCACATATAGTACGTAATATCATAAGTTTGAGTAAAAATTTTTAGGAAATATCAGGGAAGAATTCGGTATCAAAGAATTTCAGTTCAGAAAATAGATGATGCTTTGAATAAAGCATCAACACGGAACAGTTATGTAATAATAGGTCGTGAAATAACTGAAAGATAATTGCAAAACGGGAATCTTTTTTTCTAATTCTGCAATTAGACGGTTATATTTATTTTGTGTGACGCAGATATTTCCAAGTTTACACGCAATTTCGTAAATTCAATATTATTTTCTATCATTAAAATTTTACGAAACCTATCACCGCCTATATTCTATAAAATAGTACGATAGTAGTATTACGCTTATATAACATATTCTTTTATTCAAACAAATATATATATATATTTTACAAGAGAAAGTAAGAAATATATTAAACGATATGATATTTAAAATTGAAAATTACGATCAATAAATATTCTTTTATAAATATAACGTCGTGAATACTACTCGATAGTTTAAGTGTTTTTCTTCTTGAAGATATCTCGGTCAAAGCGAGTTCCTTTTAAAACTTCCTGAAGACATACTCCGCGAAGCGAATATGACACCCACCAAATTTACGTCTGTGAACTCTGGTGAACTCCTGAACTCGTTGTCTCATCTTTTCTTTACGGACAATGACAGAGGCATGGCATCCATCGTTGTGCGTGTCATTGCTCACCAGTTGTATCTTGAGCTTACGGGACTTTAGGACGCACTCCTGTCTTTTTTTGCATTGCAAATTACTCAACTCGCAATTTAAACGCCTTCGCAATTGAATTAAAATTCAGATAAAAAGTGGCGAGATGCTGTTTCCGTTATAAACTGAGTTTCGTTTACTTTGCGAAATAAATGAATTTTATAGAATATTATTATCTTTGGATAATTTTAAAATATCTATTTCATTTTTATTAAAAATATTTTTTGTAATAAATATATTTGTAATAAAGGAAAAAAAAAGAAATCCACACCACTTAGCAGAGCGTGGTTTCGATCCACGGACCTCTGGGTTATGGGCCCAGCACGCTTCCACTGCGCCACTCTGCTGTTGTGTAAAGTTCTCTTTAAGAAACTTGAAAAGTCAAAGGAGATACTAAATATAAAAAATATATTATAAATAAATTCGTAAATAATATAAATAAAATAATGAAAAATATTGAAAATTAATTATATAATTGTATTAATAAATACTTACTACTCAAAATACTTGACAATGGAATACTTCCTTTGAATTAATATTTAATAGAACAATAATTATCACGCTAACAATGATATATTTATTTTAAATAAAATATTCAAATTACTCGTTACAATTTCTGTGCCTCTATGGATTGCTATACAATAATACTATTTGCTCGAAAATTGTAAAAAACAATTGAGACAAATTTAGAAAGGAATGTCGGCGTGATTGGAAACAATTTTGTTACGATGCTACCTGTATATGCCCCGAAGCGAGTAATCTAGACGGTACAACGTGGATCAACCACCTGGGTCGAGGTAGGGAGATATAGTGGATGCAAATAAGTATCTTGGTCGATCCAGGTGCGCTCCCCTTTTAACATCGGCAATCTTAAACTAGCCCTCGTCTACATAGCACGTATCGTAGCCACGTGCTTCGCTCAACTCGCGTATCTACTACTTATACTACTTAAATCAACACCAATAAATTATTTTCCACGCGTACACGATTACACGCGATCCCCGTTCAATTTTTCTAATTAAAAGGAAACAAGATCGAATAAGTTCTGCCATATTAATTTCAAATACACGTTCAACCAATAAAATTGAGCAATCGAGAATGAGAATGGTACGTATAAAATTTACAAGAGCGAGATGAGATTTAACTAATCGCAGAATCTTTTATTAACTTTCAACGAACAAAGATCCACAAAGTGACAAAGTGTTCGCTCGTTCCATTCTTTCAGCGGTACGAGTGCAGCGCTCTCGATACTGGCATACAACTGGCGCACAAAGAAAGAGAGAGAAACGCTATCCAATTTCTCTTACTTTGCATGAGTCTCGCTAGAAGCTTACGTTAAGATAACTGTAGGTTCTCGCGAGCGGGCAATGGAAGGCATTCTATCGGCCGCGATAGGATCACGTTTTAATTTAATGTAACCCTGTCCGGGCAAAGCCTGTTATAACCGCGTCTCCGGCTGCATCTCGCTCAGACACGTTTCGATCCCGCTCAGATCGTTTCAAGCCTCTCTATAGATCGTTGGACAAGTACATAAAGCGTAACAAACTAAGACGCGCGCGTGCATGGCGAGCCGGTGACTCCCCCGAGTTGCAGTTCCTGGTGACGTCTGACTAAGCGTTCTATTTCGACGCACCCTCGGAGGCCGCGTGAGTAATCCCCGGACCGCATATATCCGCGCAGGTGGAACTCGTTCGAGGATTCTGCGAGTTTTGGATAGATGGCCGAAAACTCATGTTCGTGCGTGGCCCACCCTATAATTATCGTCCCGGTATTATTATTAACCACCTATCGCCGTCCCTATTTTGGCGTTACCACGTCTCTAACTGGTACATTAAACCGGAATTGGGGAATTGGGGGAAATATTCGTGTCAGGGATTATTATCACTTGGACAGATATATCATTTATCGGGAATAAATCGTGACGGATATTTCGGATTAATCTGTGGAAATTTGATCGGGATCTCCTTGACGATGAAATAATAGGCAGTCGAATTGTGTTTATCGATCATTCGATTGAACTTTTGATTTATCTAATTGCTAATTTTTTCTATTGGCGATTACAGTGGAGAATTGGATTGAGACTTTTTACACATTCGTTTCGATAACTTCGGGCAATTATACAACGATTATTCATCGAGGTTTTGAATTATCTTCCTGACTAAGGGTTTCAATCTTTAATCATTAATCATCCCGTAGAACAAGCGATTTGTAGAACAAGATCTAACACGATCTTCACGAGTACTTTCATATTTCGTGCAATTAATTTATCATTTCGTAAATCATGTGGGCGGTGATTTTTCGTGGCAGATCGTTAATATTATTATCCGCGAAGTGTTACGACCGGAGACAGCGGGTATTTGCGCCGGAACTAAAGTCCAGTTTCCAACTGGAACAGAGGAAAACGTTAATAAAGTCATTTTCCTTGGCAATTGCAAGAACAAATGATAACATATTAACGTTCATCATTTTTTCTACATTCGCTTCTAATTTCTATTTTCTTTCCACAAACGATTTCGCGTAAGAAATCGTCAAACTGTTCTCCTTTCGCTTCCCTACTCGTGACATAAAACCAATTATTCGTCGTCTCGAGGTGAAGATCGAAGGATAAGAGAGTCGCGAAGCAATGTCTCTTCATTCGAGAGATAAATTACCAATATTTAATTCCGACACTTTGTCTCTGAAGTTTAATAAACATCTCTCAACAATCCTCTTAATAATCTAGCAGGCAGGCAGCGTTTAATCAAGATCTCTCGTCCAAACAAGCGTATCTATTCCATCCAATGCGAGCACAATGCTCGATTACTGGCGCGACCTTGCCCGCCACTATGATGCTCGAACATTCGTATTATCCCGGAAAAAAGTCGACCTATCTTGCTCTTGCAAGAATACGCAGTTGGGCGTGATTCGCACTTAACAAGTCGCCCACGTGGCTCGCATCGATCCTCTTGGCGGATGCACTTGTGCGAGCGCGTGGCCACGCGAAATGGCGTGCATTAGAAGAGTGGGTGTGCGTAACACGCTGCTTCAATGCAAATTCGAGCCGTGACGGAAAAACGAATCATCCACGTGGACGAGCAAACATTGATGGACGCCGTAAATGGAAAATTGTAAAAATGCTCGTCACAGCGAACAACAACAACAACAACAACAACAACAACAGCTGGCAGAAGAGATTGCGCGATATGGAGAAAGTTCCTCGAAACGAATTAACATTCCGTTTCCATTCGGGTTTTTTGCCCGATTCGCACGTTTGGAAAACGGAGGTTCCGTTTCTCTCGTGGAAAAACACTGGTTGATTCGATCGATTGGAAACACGGATAAGATATAATTACGATTACCATTTTCAATCGGATTATTAATCGTCGTACAATTTTGTACGTGCGCAATTCAGGTAATAATCGTAGACACATTACGGCATCGCATCGATGATTGCACAAACGTATTACGATGTTACATCGTCTTACTCATTTCGGTGTTACGCGTGTGTGTAAGAAACTTATTTGCAATTTCAGCATTTACACGTACGGATCATAGTCGATTTAAGCTGCTCGAGAAACTCGTTATGCGTGGTATTTGACCGATATTGGTTATTTCATAATAATATTTCTTTCGACGAAGAGTAAGAAACAGAGACAACGCCAGTTTTCGTCACATCGATGACACTCGTTAATATCCCGAATATGCGAGAGCGTTAACGATCCAGCCTTCGCTTTTTTTCGATCGAGTTACTTCGAAAAGCGGCAAAAAGTAGCGGCTCGATTAAAACGGTAGGTGGAACGGTCAACCTGTCGGGCGTGCGCGTTTTTCCACGCTTTACGTAGAAACTTCTCCGGCGTAAAAACTGTTTCCACGGCGGGGAATTCGCGCTTCGGTTAACGAATTAACAAAGTGTTAAAAGTTTTCGGAAGAACTCCTCCTCCTCCTCCTCTCGCACATGTGAATTTAACATATCTTCCTCCAAATTCTTCTCGATCCTCGATTAAGCGTGTCTCGAATCGTTGCATCATAAGATCCTTCTATCGAGGTTCCAGCAAGAAACCGCGAATATGCAAATTTCGTGACGCTTAACGAGATGCGAGGAATGTGCTCGCCGGATCGCTTTCATCGACAATGCGACGGGAATAAAGCCCGTGTCCACGTTAGCCCGTGTTACGAGATCACTTTCGTTGGACTTTCTTCGCTTTTGTCGAGACAATTTTTTCCGGCCGAGGTTACAAACCAGCAGCGATATATATATATATATATATATACACCGTCGCTATCATCATATCCTTTCCACGGTAGAAAGTCTGAATCCAAAATCACGTTGTATTACGATGCCGCGTGCGTTGAGGCTGCTCGTCGGCCGAGCAAACGCGAGGATCGAGGAGGAGAAAGAGGAGGACGATCGCCATTTATCGAACTGCCGGTTCGTTAGTCCTTTCTCCCCCCCCCCTTCCCCTCCCTCCTCCCCCTCGAGATCAGAATGCGCGAGGCGAGGCGAGCGATTCGTTTAGAATGACAAATGGATTCGGTGGATCGCGCAAATGCGTGGCACGGCGGAGGGACGTGATTTTAAACGGGCGAGCCGCCGTTTTCTTTCCTTCCTTTCGACAGATTGGGAAATTGAGAAGATCCGTCCCTTCTCGAACGGCGGCTTTCTTCTTTTTTTTTTTTCCAGAAGAAAGATCGCGAGATTACGCCATTCTTTCGGGATAACGGGACCGACGGCTACGTACGCACGCTGCTTCCATTAAGCTTAATGAGCATCTAGCTGTAAACACTCAACACTAACGCGATTACGTTTGTGTTCTTAATAACAGGAATCCAATCGGCGAAGTGGTGGTGGTTTCTGGAAACTCGACTCGATTCCTCGCCTCTGGGATAATGAAACGGCGTGCGTTGAAATAACGAATCAGTGACGGAAAGTGAACGAATTCAGCCCGAGGATCAGAATAAAATATAAGTATATTAACGAACTGGCTTACTTTTCCACTTTGAATCGTTAATAATTACATCCCCTTCTGCAGGAGTTTCTGTGAAAACCGTTAGCCTTATCCCGGATTATTGTTTCTCGTGGTAAAAACCCAAGCTCCTTTTCGAGCGGGGACGCTGATATTTCGGAAACCTGAAAGGTTTCGCAGGTACACGATCCAGAGCGGGAAGCGCAAGATCTTTTTGCCAGGTCAGAACTTTAAGATCCCATTCTACGTGGCGTGGTTACATTCCCCTTGCAATTAAAGCAATTAGCGTGGCCGTGGGCAAGAAAGGGTTGAAAAATCCTAGTAGGTACACGACGCTCAACATTCTCGTCTTTCTTCCTGTCGTTCCAGCCGACTGTTCCATGCTCCAAGAATCTTCTTTCCCCCGGCAAAGAGCGGAATACGCGCCTTTATTTTTCAGTTTGCCAGAGAAATTCTGAAGGAGTGCGTACGTATCGCGTGCCTTGGGGAAGGACGAAGCGAAACAAAGGATCCAGATGGAAGGAGGGAGGCATCATCTTCCTGGTTGTAATTTAAAACCCGACCGTGCGCTCTTTCCTCGGGGATAATTTCGACCCTGCTCCGCTATACCGCGCCTATATATACATCTGCCTCGCCTTTCTCACCCCTGTCTTTCTCCTCCACGCGTATATATATATATACACGCTGTTTGTATACACGTGACTTTCGATATTTTCCACTGTTTCCTGACTGTTTGCAGAGACGCGTCCAAACGATGGATAAAACTAGCCGGTATATTTTCATTCGCATCCCAGAAGGCTCGAAAGAAGTTACGAGTTATTTCACCTTTAACGGGTATTCCCGGAAAAAGGGATGCTTGTGTATCGATGAAAGCTTGGCGAAGAAATCTCTCTTTGATGTCGATCTTCCTTTCTTTCTCCAACGTTTCGATCGTGTAAACGTTTATCCATTTTTAGAATTAAAATCTCCTTGAGAGAACGAAACGAGGTATATATCATAATGGTAATACAATGAAAGTAGCGGTCGTGAATCTCTCGGTTCGATGAGAGAGCTCGCTCATTGTGAATTGGCACGATAATAAAAGTTTCGAAAAGCATCGAACGAGGGTATGTAAATTCGTGCAGAACGAAATCTGTAATCTTTGAAAACGGCGTTAAATCCTTTATGACCGGCTCGAAAATTTTCGACACGAAGGAATCGAAGTAACGGGAAGATTTAATGCCCGTGATCGATTTCGTGACTCGCGGGAAACGTTCGAATATAAAGTAGCGTCGAATTATATTTTGCGGCCACACAAAAGGGAGGACGAAAGGAAGGAAGGAAGTCCCCGGCTGGGGATAATGATCGGCGCGGTACAGAATCTGGTGAATATATATTGATGCACGTCCTTTTTTTCCCTCCCCTCCTCGTGTAGATAATAGCTGGGTTTGGGCGTCGGAGAGAAAAAAGAAAAGTTGGATGGCTCGGAACACGGGAGCTCTGTCGGGCTAAACGGCCGGCGGGGAAAAAATTTTTAATTGCCTCGTGGCGAGAGAAATTACAGGCGGTGAGCCGACGGGTGCAACAGCGATCCCCTTTCGGCTCTTATCTCGAATACCGTGGACGTCTAGGAGGAGGAGGAGGAGGAGGAGAAGGACCACCTTTATCGGGCTTGTGTGTTTACCAGGCCACAAAATATCCACCTGTTAAGCAAACGACCAGATAACCCGATTCCACGCATTCCCCTGGTGCACCCTCCTTGTCTGGTTTACATTGGCGCGTAGATCCGTGACGATACCGAGACACAGAGTACACTGGAGCCGCATTAAAATCTCTCTCTTCGTTATTTCGCTCGAAATAACGCTCGAGCTGGGCCACCGCCGATATTCTCTTACTGTTGTTCACTTTTCATTCGGCGAGAAATTGGACGGATCGGGTGGATTAACGATGAGTTTGGGGAGGATAAGCGCGGATAATACGCATGCGCAAAGTGGAAAGGGGCGATCGATGCTGCATCGAACGAGATGGGATCTCTTTTCATTATCAGAAGGAGCAATAAACACGTACTAATGTTAAGAGATTAACGCCGTGTCTTCGTTTCAATGCCTTTCTCGCCAACGTTTAAATGTTTGTCATAAACAGACCGCGCTTCCGTTCCGTGACAAATAAGAGACGTTAAGGCTTTTAATAGGGTAATAACGCGACTCGACAAAGATGTAGAGACGTTGTCGGGATGAATGCTATACGCTGCAATGAGTTTTCCAGAAGCCGTTTAATTGCCACGGTCCTCGTAATGGATCGTCAAAGAGATTCCTGACCGATGCATAATGTCTTTGAGCCATCTATCACCGGTTTCTTGCGTGTAACATGTTGTAAAGGATAGTATTATCTATAAGCGGATGGTTATTGACCATTTCGTTGCATATTCCCCGTATCCTTTTGTTTTGCGATAAATTTTCAGTAACCGTATATAAGATCGTATAGCTGGCTAGAAGAGCCCCGAAGAAACGTTATGGAACGTTGGAAGTGGTCGTATTCAATGCGAATTTGCCTTTGGTTAAAATCAAATTTCGTTGTGTTAACTGCACGGTCGGTTAAATGGCCAATTTACCTTTTGGTATTACCTTGTGCCACGATTGTTTCTATAGAAAGTAATATTAAAACATTTAGTTTAATTGCTGGTTTAATTAGGAAAATGAACACGAAAGAAGACATTGATAAAATTGTACAGTTGTTGTAAATTACATAGTTTTTGCCATTGGTAATTGCTAACGAATTTTTGCTCTTTCCGCAGCGCAAGGTTGGAAAAACAAAAAGACGAAGAAACATGATAATGAAGTTCATAAAAAGTTATTTTAACTTTGGTGATTTGGAAGATACCTACTGGTTTACCCTTTCTTGTCTAAATGTGGCACCGACCAAACGCGTGGTCATTAAAGCCAACGATGATACAAGACAGACTGAGATTCACACCAGTAAAAATATTTAGGTTTTATTTCGTTCCTATCCCTCTGTTCGGTTGATTTATCCAGACGTTTTAAACGGTATCTTATAGATCTATCTTTCGTTCTTCTCGGCCAATAGCGTGTTCGAAAATTTATACAATGTTTAATTTAGAAAAAGGTAGCACCATCATAAAACCATTAACTATGATTTCTTAAAAACCAGTTGAACATTACGACTGAGTAAAATTACAGACACACAGAACTACATATACTCGATAACATTGACATTAAATATTAAAAATCCATCAATCATATCCCATTCCGCGCTAATCATGCACGCAATTTCGACATTTTCGTCGGAAAATTCTTTATGGTTCACGAGTCGAATGCACGTGCAATGCCTCGTGTCTTCGTCCACGTTTCACCGATAAACCAGGAGGACAACGATGGTATTACGTACTTTCTATTTCCCATCGACTTTCGATAGGCAACTTGTCCACCAGCACGAACGTCTATACCTTGTCAGGATGTGCGCTCGTTCCTCATTTCCCTTTCCCGTACAAGGAACGCCCTAAATCGGTGCGCGGAATCGGTAATAAATCGATCGTTCAATCCCGAGAACAACGTCTTGACCTTGCCTGTTCCTCAGGTCCTAGACGGCATTTAATCTGGAAGCAACGCACCGCCTCGTCTACTCTATTATTAGAGAAACGGAGAAGTGTATAGCTTTATTTTGCTACCGGTTTCTTCCGATGTAATTTCGTAGCCTTCGAACCGACGTGAGTTCGTGATGCGAATACAAACGTCTTCGGGAAGGAAGTCTCGCTAATTTTGTGAAAACGTTAACTTTCTTTGATATTTTCTCAGTTTTTTTAATCAACGGACGTTGAAAAATTTAACGTAATATATATTCACGTAAATATATTCTGATAAATTTGTTTGATATTTGGAATTCTCTTTGATACGTAAATTTTACTACGTATACACGTAAATTCTTAAAAAATTAACGATAAATTTTCTTCTTGCAAGTTGAAAGATCAAAAATTATATTTTTTAATAATACATTTACAATATTATTAAAATATATTTATTTAAATAATGCATTCTTATAAATTAAGAAATGCAATAAACGTTTGATACGTTGATATAATATTTTATATCTAAGAAAAATTAGAAATTGAATGAAAATAAGAAATTGGTAAAATAAAACAAGTCATTGCATCTGCCAATCGAATTGGAGAGTTAAAAAAAATAAAATTTTAAGTCCTTTCTTGATAAAATTATTTCCTAATCAATTTATCAAATTATAAAGTATATATTATCAATGCACTTCTACTACCAATATCAATATTAAATTTCTGTTATATGTACAAATATTTACACGACCCTTTATCGAGGCGATCTCGGTCACACTGGTTCGGAGTAGCGGGTTTTCAAAGCTACCAGAGAATTCGATTGCTTGCGTAATACTAGTCAGATGCATTCTGCGTTATCATCGAGACCGATCCTGAGGGAGGCTCTTTAATTCCAACACGAAAACAGAAACGCTCATACGGCCTCGACCCAAGCAAAAGTTCGTCGAGGTTGCCAAGCCTGAGGCCAGCCTCCTATCATTATTTCTTTCTCTTTCGCTCCCTTTCTTCTCCCTCTCCGTCCTCCATTGAAGTTCGACTCAGGACTCGAGAAAGGTCGAAACTAGCCGGAGGTAGTCGATTGGTGTCGAACGCTAGCGTCGAGAGCCGAGCGCAGAGCCTGCGCAACGAGCAGCCAGCAATCGAAGAGCATCGTCAGTCCTTCACGGTGAGCCGGTTCAGTCGGTCTTCTTCTTCGCTCGTCCCCGTTGTTTGCAACAATCGTCCTCGTAAGTGGCTGCGTATTCAAATTCTTCTCTTTCTCTCTCTTTTCTACCTTTGTTTCTTTCGTTCGATCGTGTCGAACAAAACTATCACGGTAGTGTTATATATATATATACGGTTTGAAAAGCCCGCGCGTGCATAACCTTACCCACGCGTACTCGCTGACGAACAATTAGTGCGTACGATTTTGTTGGTGGACAAGCTTCTCCTCGAGCTCGGGGCTGTTCTGTTTGTGGATTTCTACCCTCTCTGCCTTCCTGTGGATTACTCAACATCCCGCAACGGGAATTTCTCTCAAAGGTATGACTATTTCCGTATGATTGATATACTTGAAACGTGCTTCGTCGAGAATTTCCGTTTCAATTCTGTGTATTCTAAATAACGATAGAGAACGAGAATCGTTTTCTCTCGACGGTTTCGCTGTTGAAACCGTAAGTAAAATGTCGCAAGTAAGTAAAATCGTTACGTGAGATTGATCAACGAGTGTTGATGAAACGTCGTGTCCGAGAATGAAACACAGTAGGCCGGCGAAGACCTTGAATTAAACGTGTTTCGTTTCTCACCTAACCCATCGCGTCGCTTCGATACGTGCGCACGTAATCGAGGTTACTAAGATCGTTTTTCTAAAACAGCATAATTACGACACGAACAATCTTCAATGCGACCGGTCGAGTCAGCTCTTGGCGAATCATAGAAATGGAACTTCTCGACGCAGTAATTGATCGTACATTACGTTAGAGTTAAAATTGCGTGCTAGTTCTTCTCGTATAATTCGACTTACATCTTGAAATCATTGCTCGACGAGCATTCCGAAACCAGTTTAAACCTGATTTAAACCGATAAATTCCCACGTACGTTTTTCAAATATACGCATATACACAAATTCTTGTTCGAGGCATCGTCATTTACGTAGGAACGAATTAGATTTTCTTGGCGTAAAATAAAACGACTCGATGCGTTGCTAATGGATTAGTGATTTAGAGGCGCAGAGAAGGTTAACGCTTTTGTGCGATGCCGGAAATAGAAGTTATATTTATCGATCAGTCGTGTGCTAGGTATTTCGTACAGCTAACGCACTGATGGCCGATTACGGTCTGTGATCTATAATTGATGATCGTTTAAATCGCTACGCAAGACGTTTTCGGCCCTGGTTAAACGCGTAAATACTCGCCTCCTCTAAGCTCGTCGTCCTTTGTCGGGTCGGCTCGAATCATACGAAATTTTCTGCCGAAAGTACGTGTTGACACATAAACGACGACTTCCTTCAGATTCGAAATTACGCGAAACGTTAGACCCAGCCAAATCGCGTTCACATTACATTTAGTTCTTGGAAACTTTTCAACGAAGTATTGTTTATATTTTCCTACGGTTATCCGTGTAATTTAGACGGACAGTTATGCGTATTGTTTGCACTTCGGCGGTCGATAGTATTTATTCCGTTATTTCGAGAAGGAAAATGAGGAAAATGTTTTCGGTACACAGACAGTGGTTTATTGGCGTTCGTTTCGACTCGTGTCACCTTCTATTTCATCCATGATAAATTGTCCCTCCGATTATTTTCTTCTGCAGCTGTTCGAATCGACACCCGGAAGTGAGCTCTCACAACATTGTTTCGATGTTTACTTCGATTTATTACCATCTGGATAAATTTACGTTGAAAATCCTTGTTTACGATTCTGACCTGTCTCCCGGGAACAAAAAATTTTCGAGAGACAGTGTCTATTGAAAATAGCAACCGTAATTTGTGGCTATGACTCATTTATAAGCGGTGATGAAATTCTATGTTTATAGAGATAGTTGTATTCTAATTTTATACGCAGCTGGTACAGGATAATTTGATTTTCGTGCTTGAAAAACAATAGTTTAAATTTTACTCACCTCGTGTTCAGATAGAATTACGAATCAAATATTCTTCGTTCAATTTTAAAAATCATATAAATTTGTGAAAAGAAAAGAATATTCGATTCATTTTAAATTCCTTCTTGAAACCAGAAATGTTACAAGCCAAAGATCGATCCTGTTATTGATTTAGTCACGAGTACAAATTCCTCGCGTTATTTTTATCACAACACAAATTGATACAGTGGTAGACGCTCATCGATAAGTTATCGAAACGTGTTCTCTCGGTGCAATGCCCTAATGGCGTACATTTAAATTCATCCGTTTGTCGGTGTAAACAAAACCGCGCAACAACAGTTACTTATTTGACCGAGTCTTGCATATCCACTTGTTGTAGGCACGAGTGTGTCGCGTAGTAAACACCATTCGAATCGTTGGCACGAGCGCATCCCCATGGGAGGCAACCGTCTAAAACTAGTAAAATGAAAACTCTGGGCGAATGATTCAGAAGATGTTTCGTAGGGCACCCCACGTAGTCACCCTCTGACTAATCGCGCAAATAAAACGCGAGAAACATCCCTGCAATTAAAAGGGTTTGTCGGATCATCATTCGTAAATCATAATGCATTCGACGTTACCTTGCCAACTATAAATTTAACTCGGTTGGTCGGATGCACATTTTTTTTTTTAAATATATTCTCGAAATTATCCGATCGTTCGACCGTAGGAAGATTTATTAGACGAGGATCCGTATGCGGAGGCCAATAACAATGTTTTTGCCAATATATTTTCTGCGGGCGTTGCGACCGGTTTGAAATTTTCTAGTTTAAAAATGGATCGTGACTAGCCTGTGGAAATAATTATTTAACCGAGAGACTCGGTCGAGATACCGTTCGGATCGACTAATTTTAAGCGGAGTACCGGCATTTTTTAATCGTCTATTCCGTACGATTCATTGGCAATCTTGCAATCGGATTGCGGTTTTCAGGAGTTGCCTCTCATTAAACTTTAATCCAACGAAACGCTTTTGTAATCTGCTCGCCTTGCTCGTGAATATTCTTCCTCGATCGGAATAATACCGTTTGTCGGTCGCGAGCGAGATAGATTCGAGTGCAAGTGTTACGTAAAATCCTGCGTATCCGCGTTTCCTTGCTTCTTTTGAAACTCGTCGAACGAAATTAACTTTCTTAATCGCACATCCACGCATCTTTCATTGATCCAACTCGTGTAATTAAATCTTCCTGTTCTGTTAATTTACAGATTAGATAATTATCGTTCCTGACACATTCCTTTCAGTGTAACGTTTAAAAACAACGAATATTACAAAAACAATCCTATTTGGCGTCGATCCATTAGCAAGAAACTTAATTTACGGTTAACCGATAAACCGTTCGACCGTTTGCAAATACACGCAAGAATGTTGCAGAGCATTCTACTCTCTCTCTCTTTCTCTCTCTCTCTCCATAAATTCACGACTGTCTTCCCTCATCCTATCTTTAGAAAAAAAAAAAGAAATTTTTCCTTTCCACACCGAAAATTCGCGTTTACTCTTCCCTCCGCTATTCTTCCACGGTTGCGAGCCTGCACCCGGCGCAGGATAATAAACAACTTGTTCTCCCCCGAATTTCACCGTGGAATAATTTAAAAACTCGGCGTGGCCCGCCTCGTAAATTTGCACGGGGCTGGTTGGACGAGGAGAGGGTTGTTGGAAAAAGCGTGGAGGGATGCGAGAAAGAGAGGGGTCCGGTTGTGTACCGTTGTCGTGTGTTTGTTTGGACGGAAACCGGTCGCCGGCGTGGCGCGCGTGTAGGTGTGCGCGTAGAGATGTGGGGGAGAGCCTTGCCGGAGGAGATGAAACGTAGGGAGACGCGCAGCAACGACGCGCGTTTCGAGTGCCGTTACAACGTCCGAGAGAACTCTCGATAAACCGCGCCACGCTGCATCTCGCATTAGGGTGAAGCCCGGATGGATGGAAAACAGGATTCCTCGTGACGCGAGGAGAGTAAGGAAGGAGGGGGGCTTCGCTCTTCCAAGAGCACTTGCGTCTCTCCTCCTTGTCGGACGAGATGATTCGAACGTGCGAGGTTCGCGTGATTAATTGCCGTTTCCACGCTTTCCACCGCGTTGAGGCCGTGTTTCGAGGGGTTTCGGTTCGGTTGGAATGCACCCGGCCACTTCGGGTTGGACTCGCGTGAGGGGACTCTAATGCGAGTTGATTAGCGAGTGTGTACGGTATTGTGAAAGTTGGAGGGTAAACACGCTTGTGTTTCCTGGTAAAGTGTCGAGTGGAATTTTCTACGGATGGTCTAGGGCTTGGAAGACCCTAGAGGTCTCCTTAAGACCCGGATTATCTCGATCTTTAATGCGCTTTTAATTCGAGGAATTTAGCGTAATGGTGGCCCTTGGCCGTGGATGATGCGTCTCGCGGTACGAGGAGCGCGTTGTTGCTCAGCGATATGTTTGCTCCTTTGGTCACGAACGATTAAATATTGTTGGTTTAAGAGACGTGACTTTGCGTAGAAAGCACGATTGTTTATAGTTTCTTCAGGAGAATGTTTAGGATCGTTTGAATGTAAATTGTATTATTTAATTCTTTCCTTTCTTTTTCGCAAATTTTACAAAATATCATCCGATTTAATATTTAAACGAGATCGCAGGACGGTGACTCGAGAGATGTAGAGAGATTCGTTGATCTGCCTCGGAAGTTTCGAAACTGCTGGGGGAACGATCTTGATGTAAAAACTACAAAGAACGTAATTTCGCATATTTATAGACGCTTGGAATAACCTGGCTAGTTACCAGCGTGAAAAGAATTCTCGTGAATGAATAGAATATTCCTCTCTGACTAATGATTTACAATAATTCAGACGAATCGAATCACGCGTGTTCCGCGAAAACTCATCATTATTCATTCATTCATAGCTTTAATCCGTACCTTTTAACAGTTCTTGTACTCGACATTATTACTTATTATCTTTACATAATTTTTCCAAAGATTATCTCACGAGTCTTCGAGACAATCGTCGACGCGTTGTATAACGTTGTTGAGTTGTCCTGGTATGCGGGGTGAGCCGTGATTACGAAACACCTTGATATCAGAAATCGGATTGGTTTTAATCCTCGTTGTTAAGGGGGGAGAACAATACTCGTGAATCCTTGCCAATGTTTGATAGATCGAAACGACACGTCGATCCGCCACGAGGCTATTGCGAAAAATCATCGATCATGCTGCGTTTTCTCTAACGGGTAACCAATAGGTTGCATCCCGCGATTTATCGATCATCGTGGTGAAAGTGACGCCGTTTGATACAAATTTAGAAAGCCGGTCGTGTCGTTTCTACAGTTCGCTCTGCTCGCGACGTGTACGTGTTTTTGATCGTGTGCGACTTATAGAAACGAAAAATGCATAATACTTAATTAAATCGAATCTAATCCTTTTATCCTCGGCCGTGTCTTTCCTGCCACTTTCTAATCTAAACCTGAACTATGTTGAATGAATTGGGCGGCGACAATCGGTGGGGAACGGCTATCTTGCGAGTTGGGGAAAATGAATAAAAGGCATAATAAAGAATCGAAATCTAAATCTTCCGAATCTTCGTGCCAAACTTTCATGCTTTCACTCGAGGCCTTGACCCGTCCTCCTCGCTGAAAATATTCATTTTACAACAACAATAGACACCATGCCAACTACTACTCCGGTTTCCTCGAGGTGAACAAACGAACAGAGAAATCGATTGCCTTTTGCAACCAGTCATTAAGAGTGACTAAGAGGTCACCGGTTCCAATGCTTTTATGGCCATTACACTTTCTTCCAGTCCTATCGGCTTAATAAATTTACTTAACCTCTTCTAAGTGGACCAGAAGAGGTCGACGCACCACGATGACCGTAACGCTAGACAAGAACACGTCGTTTCTTTCAGAATCTATATATATATATATATTCGTATAAAAAAAAGGTCTCGGATAACAAATTAATCGGGGGACAACAACAGGAATCGGTTCCGATCGGTGCACAATTTCCTTTCCTCGTTATTCATCTAACCTTCTTATCTTTCTCTACACTCTTCCTGATCGAATTTGCGGAAGATTTATTCCGTCGATTTTAAAAGTGATCCTCCAGATCGGTTACCATTTTTCGAACATGCTCGAGGGAAGGATTTATCGATAATTTCTAAAGGATATCGAATTAAATTCACGAATAATATCTTTCGTACGATCGCATAGAATTATCAAGAATTCATTCCTCGTCCAAGTTGGATCGTTATTTCGCGAGCAGACAAAGAGAATGAGAGGCCATTGAAGGAGGCACGAAGCGTTTATATATATATATATAAGATTTGTCACGAGGGCTATAGATTGATGTGACGTGAAAGATGTCCATTGTTTTCGCCTTAGGCGCCACCGTAGATTTACACCGAAGTCGAAGGTCTGGAAGCCTACGCGGAAAGGTTGTCTGGAACATCTATTACGAGTCCAATATTCGCCAGTCGGAGTATCTCGCCTCTTTTTGTCCCGGCTTACAAATTGAACGATAATGAAATCGCGGAACGTGAAAGTCTCTTTTGCTATCCTGCCTTGAATGATGCAACCCGTAAACGCGTCTGCGTATCCGTCTCGCGATTTATTATCCATCCAACGACAATGCTTCCTTTTCCTTCTCGAATAACTGATAATCGGGATAGCGAATTGATTTCTTGCTCGCGCGATTTCGGATCCTTTTCTTTCGTGAAAAATTGAGAAACGAATCGCGACGAATACTTTTCCTCTCTCTTAACCCCTTCCCGTGCCATTTAGCTCGACGAAATCTGGGCGGTAAACAGATCAGATGCAATACGAAATGTGAATATAGAGATAAATGGAATATAGTCATTTGTTTTACAATACAACTCTTGTAGACGTTTTTAATAAGCAACAGTTTCAAAACTATATTTCATGAATAACGATACTTTAATAGAAATTACAGTCTTCTGAGCATCTTCAAGCGTGCCTTTGTTCCAAGGAGTGTATAATAATACTTAAAAATAAATAGTATATTATAAACGAAAAGTTTAATTACAAGGAATGCTCACTTTGAAACGATATCTAATAGGGAAATACTTGCTCTAAAAATTATATATAAATAATAGTCCTGCATGGTATGATATTTCATTCTAATGTAAATGTAAAGCCACCTCGTGATGTTTACGATTTTCAGTACTGGAAGGGGTTAATTGAGAGTGTAAATACCGATTTGATCGATTATCGTAAGAATGGAATTAAGGATCGAAATATCGAGGAAACAAAGAGACGAAGAGGGGATAGCCGCGGAAACGTTGAAATTTTCCTACGGTCTATTAAATCGCGCGGTAGTAGTTGCTCGATCTACCGTGACTTTCTCTCGAGCATTTCAAATGAACCGCGAATTCGATGGACGCACCTGACTGCATCTGTAACTTCGAGAACCGGGAAACGGAGTGGAAGTTTGATCGATCGATCATATTCGTTCTGTTTGTCCATATTTGTGTTTCCAACTTTCTTCAAACTTAATGTCTTCCTCGTCTTCGTTACGTAAAAGAAAAAAAAAAAAAAAAAATCTCATTTGTTTGATTCTTCTTGTTCGTGCCGAATTTCGCGCACGTTTTATTTCGCGTTGGATTTGAATTATTTCTGTATATATTTCTTCTTATGTTGCTCGCCGTTTGAATCGCCGTTACACGAGAGTTTCTTCTCTCGGACGAAAAACTCGGATGATAATTGAACTAAAACACGGATCGTCGAGTAATTTCCATGGGCGTGACGAAAAAGGAAAGAGACACATAGAAGATTAACAGGGAAACCTTGGATAAAGGAGGCGTCTCATCTTGTCCTCGTTGCCGTATTATTGCGAGTATTTTTTTCTCTCTCGGCATTTCTCGCGCGGATAGTCTCCTCTCGCGTTTCTTTTCCACTCGGCGTTTCTTATTGCATTCTTTTGCTGTATCTTCCGGAACGAATGGCATCGAGACGGCCATTCTCTGAAATTCGCGCTTCGATATTCGCAGTCGAATATTCTCTGCTGGTAGCCAATGAAAAGAGTGAATTGTGATAATTGAAGTAACCATCGGTTTTCGATATTTCTTCCTTTCTTTTTTTCAAATAAGAGAAAATAAAGTTGGTAGAATATTCTACGCGATATTAATAAAACGTAATTTCAATGATTTTTGCGCGCCTCGGATTGCGGCCTTTTCCACAGCTTTAATTAACCTACTTTTCGATTACCAGCGTGTATGTAATTAATATCGATGTTATGAAAAAAAAAAAAAAGGAAAGAAAATAGTCGAGCAACGTATCCAGCAATTTAAACGAGAATCTATATTTATTCGATATTTCGATCATCCGCGTTGTTTTAATTATTTAAATTTTCGTCATTTTATTCAGAAAATTATCACGACGCTTGAAAGAGAGATGTTAAACGCTTGCAACGTTATCATACCTGTCTATTCGACTCTCTTTTTCTCTGTTTCGTGCAAACAGCCTTCTCATCTCGTTTCACACCTGCAAGTAGCAGCCACTTTTCCTTCGTATTTCCTTTTCATTCATCCCGTTTTCAAAGCCTCTTATTCACTGACCGCTTTTCTTTGAAAACGACTTAACCTAAGGTGTCGAATTAACTACTCGAGGTCTTTAGAAATCTATCTAACTCGAAGACCCTGTCCTGTTTATTAAAATTTCGTTTGTTGAGTAACAATTTTAAAGGAAAACTTTAGATAAATATTGCATAAGCGCTCGAGGAATTCGAGGATCGAAGTATTTATGTTATCACGAAAATTTTCTAGTTCTTCCTGTTTCCTATGTGTTTTACACACACCGCGGAAATAATTCAAATACCATCGAAGATTCTTCGATCTTTTTCAAATTCTCGTACAATTTTGCGGAGACACATTTCACACCGGCACGCCTTATTTTTTACACGCGTGGAAATATCGATGTGACGTAAAGAGAGAAAGAGAGAGAGAGAGAAATTCTCACGCCTCGCGTGTACCACACTCGAAGAATTTCCTTTTCGTAAGTGTTCGAGCGTGCAGCGTGAGAAGTAAGGCTCGAACATAATAAACCGCTAACAAAATCTTAGATCTCCTTCGAGATTCCCCGTGGAAAAATGCTAATGAGAGAAATTATACGGAGACGTAGCAGCAACCATTTTAGAAAACTTCGCAAAGATTGCGTTGAAAACGTTTTATTCGTAAATCCAAAAGAACGTTCAAGTAGCAAAATTTTTTTAACATTGAACGATGTTGAAGAATAATGCGAAAAATTGTTGGATATTACTCCCTCGTTACGTAATACCACCCTTCGTGTAGCTCTGCGTAGCTCGCTTAGGTTGGCAAAGGTGAAGGGTGGAAATTCACCGATGCCAGATACGAAACAGCATCGCGATCAATACTCGAGCTATGCTCGAGAAAATTATTAAGCGCAAAATTATTGTACCTTTTTTTTTCACTACGTTCCAGCTAAAAGTAAACACACCTTATCTTTTCCATTATCGACATCGAGTTATTTTGTATTACAGGTTTGTTTAATTCGATGTAATAACGCGAGGAATATTACCAGCCGCAAGAATATTAGATTATGCTATATTTGCACGGTTTTTCGCCGAGCTTGGTTCAACCGTCGCATAGGGTGAATCCCCTGCAGGGGCGTCGAAGCAGTGGGGAGGGGGGAGAGTATTTCAATCAATAGCAGGGAGACGGCCGTTGGGGTGCTTCTCGACGCATTCCTCGGAAATTCCGTGGCGCGTAAATTCCGCCATCGAAACGGCGGAACGAATAATTTATCAGAGTAACAGGTGCTCGCCTTGACTTTATCACGATACGTGGCACGATCGCGTGTATGATTGCGGGCGATGGTAAATCGGTGGAACAGCAGCCGTGTGCTCGCGTTGGTGTTAAATTTAGTTCAACGCTCGAGCAATGCTCCGCCCGTCTAAAATGCATATTAGCGTTAATGCGTTCGGCGACGTGATAAACGAGGCGAACGGGGCGGGTTCGATTAAATCGAGGAAATTGCGGAACGAAGAAAATGTCGCTCGAGTTTCCAGAAACCGATCGCAAATGTTGAATATTTCTTTATCGCTTTATCGATCGAAGTTATTCGTTTTAATTGCGATAAAATTCTTTTCGTTGAACCGATTCAAGCGGTTCGTTGATTTTCCAAAGTATTTTTCCAAAGTGTTGGAAAGATTATTTGTGGACAAGTTGTGAAATTGACGCGGTGGAAAAAGTTGGCGGTTTCGTTATCGAGTTTCGTTTCGAGCGAATGTCGCGTGTTGGCTTTTCAGGATAGTAGGACAATGAATTGTATGGGATTCTGCATGAAACGTCGGATATCCGGTGACAATAGATCACAATAGAGGCTGCTCCGTCACGTAATGGAGCTGGAATGAATTGGATTTCAACGAGCTAGGCTGGCTACTCGATTCTCGCGTTTGAAACACACGCTCGATTCAATACACGTTAGAAAAATTTCATTCGAAATTCGACTCGAAAGAGAATCGAATTATAAAGGAAAAGAATTATAAAATTAATTATTTGAATAAATTTTTCGGTAATATTTTTTTTTCTCTTTTTTTTTTTTTTTTTTTGTTAAAACGTATATAACTCGTCGAAAGGAAATCATAATCGTTTAGTATTTCGATAATTTCGATTCATTCGTCGCAGTCGATTAAAAACTCATTAGATAATGGGACAAACGGGAATAATTGCGTAAATCGTACGACTCGAACGTGCAACACGGATATTTAACTTTAGCATATACAACTTCCTCGCGGCATTCCGACATTTTAGAAAGGCAGTACAGTGTATACACCATTCCTATATAACTTGAATATGCTTATTAGGATTGCAGGATGCTGGAATCGAGAATGATTTCTCGTTATTTTCTTGTCGACACTGATTAAAAAATCGGTCGGTTGGAAATGTGTTGGACCCGATTTGTGGAACGTGCGAACGGTTACGTTAGAAATTTATTATAAACTGGAGAGGAAGCTAGTAGTGATACGTGTCATCGAAAGTATTCGCGGAATAAGCGAAGAAATTTTCATCGATGCTGAACGAACAGATATTAAAATTATTTTTATTGAAAATCTTATTACACCGGCGATTAATTCGATCGTATTACCATATAATTTTACCACTCTCCCGAGTCTTTTACCGAGTACTTTGACATCATAACTGAACCGTTGCAACGTTGCAACACACCCGACTGAACTACTTTCACTGTTGATATTTTTCTTGGTTTCGCCTCTCCCGCTTAAAAGCACGAGATAACGCGTAAACCCCTAAAATTAATAACCACCGATTCGTCAGAGGTCTTATAAATACTCGAAGCAACTTGTGGGATTCAGCAGATTCGACAGATAACCAGGTTTCCGCCTATTTCCAACCGCTGACCTGCTTAGCTGTTCGAGCACGTAGCTCCTAGGCTACCTAGGTAGCTTCTCGAATCTTGTTTTCACCCATTTCAGCTGGCAAGGTTTCCACCTACCTTCCTGCTCATTCAAAATACTTCCTGCCACGTTGCCACGCCACGCTCTGCATTTTTTATCGATCCATCCAACCAACGTGTACGAATAAAAATATATTCCTTTGTCGGTGTTTGATATCTAATAACGTTCGTTTCGTCAGAGAATTGTACAAGGCAAGGAATTGTTCGAACAATCCTCGAATTTGTTCGCTCGACCAGGCAACAAATATAAATTCAATTCGTCGAAAGAGGAAACGTTGACGAACGACGTTTTCGTCTCGGTTGCTAAATCGGCAACGAACAGAATTGCAACGAAGGAGGCTGTCGAGTTGACGAGTAACGTTGATTCGATTTTAGAAAATAATAGATTCGTTGGGGGCGCGAGTTGCGTCGATCCGTCGGAGGAAAAAAGATGCGGGAGTTGATCGCCGTTCATCGTTCAGTGTCGGCCGAGTTGACAAAAACGTAACACTGTTCGCGCGATTAATGTTGTTGGCGGGCCAATAAATCGCGTTGATGCCTCGCGGAAGCATCAAAACGTTGAAAATTAGCCAGTGGCAAATGAGGACAGGTGGAATAACCGATGTGGAACATGATGTACTCGCCGCGTAAATGCGCTCCTTGCGTGCGCAACCAATTATCATCGATCCTTGTTCTCGAATATGTGTCGGGATGATGGGATATCGGTATTGGATTTTTCCGCCACTTTGCACGTTCGTTTATCAAAGTGAAGAGCAACGTCGTATTAACACCGATTGGCGATGATTAAAAGAGGGATCGGCGGTGTTAAAAACCTACAAATAATATTTATCTATGTAATATCTTGATAAAACGGATAATCTGGATTAATAAACGTTCCGATAATGAACGTGACAATGTAGAATTATTTTACGAACAACGCAAATAAATTAATATATATATATACTCGTAGAATTATTAAACTCCGTTTCACAGAGAGCTAAAAATTAATCAAACTCGCCATTGGTGCTCCATTGCTCGAATTTCGACGAAATTCTATCTTTTCTCAACGCTTGAGAAAAATATGGAAATAATATTCCCGTAAACGGAAAGAGCGGGATCCGGTGGCCCAGAAAGCGGCGAGAGGGGCGCTCGATCGGATGGAATAATCGGTCCAGCTGTCGATACGTGTCGTCATCGTCCGCAAAGGTGTCGTTGACCCCATCCTCGAGCTTCTCGAAGCGCAAAAACACACACGCGCGATACCGTTGGCACGAGACCACGACACGACGCGTGCACCTGCTTTGCCAGGGCCCTTGCAGTCACCCCTCTATGCGCCTCTCTTTCCTCTCCTCTCGTCGAGAAATCCTCGTGGGGAGAAGAGGAATCCTTCTGTTTCGTTTTCCTCGACGTAAATTACGCAACCGAAAGAAAAATGACAATGCAATGCAGGGGAACAGTTGATTTCCACGTAATACGTAAGTTCACAGGCACAGTTAGAGTAACTGCCGCGACTCGTGCTTCTCAATGTCGCGTTTCTTTTGATCCGGGTTGGACAGGGATGGACGATGGTTCGATGACACGTCGTTTCACGAATCTGGGAACAAGAAGCTGGAGAATTGGAGATGGTTGGAAAGATGGGGGTGGAGGAATTTTTCATGTTCGATGTCTTTTACGAACCGATGTTGTTGCGAGAAGAGCCGAGGAATTTTCCGTAAACGGAATTGAGAGATTCGAACGGACTCTGTTCTCTCCGCGTGTATAAGGAATTCCTTATAGCTTTATGTAACAGCTCGCATTGGATGGAAGGAATTCGAATCGATCGAAGGCAGAATCCTTGAGAGATTTGCATCTCCTCTATGAAGCGATGTATGAAAAACAAGTTAGTTTACGTAAGTGACGAATATATAAAACGCATCGTAAACTTTTATCCCTGTGGTTCGGGACAACACCATATTCTCAAACTATCCTTTCACTTCTTTTCGCATTCCGCGCGGGTAAATACGCGTATTTGCATTTTCCAATTCAGAAATTTTCATGGCCAGTTTTAGCTTTTCAGAGAAACCATTTGAAATCGTCGGATAACTATGCGATAACGGTACTCGGTTGCCTCCGTGTATTACGTATAATCGGGAACGTGCATACAGTCGCAGTTACATTTTACGGGACACGCCTAAAAACACGCGGTTATCCCTTCCTCCATCGGCCGCGTAAGAATGAAGGCTGTCGCCACCTTCGATGACAGATCTCGTTTTAGGCGTCCATTCAGCCGCATCTTGCCCCGTTCACTATTACTTTTGAAGGATAGTTAAGCCATTACACACCGGTTGGGTAGCTCTTTGCGCCAATGTACCGCTACACGCGATGATTATGCAACTTGGCGCCATTTCTACTGCCGCGAATAAGCGGCTTTCCAACAGCGGCGATTTAACCCTTCTTCTCTCTCTTCTTCTGGGATTATAGAGGAGAGCTACGAGTTTTAATTTTGCCAGATGGGTGGGATTAATTTGTATTTATAAACGTTTCGAGAACGCGGTAATTGCATAAATTTTCACGTAATTACGTTAATGGGTTGGAGGAGGATAAGAGGTTGATGGATTTTTATCTCGAAGATGGAGATTTAAGATTCAGAGTTGTACCTGTTATATGAAAGGATCTCTTAGGATCGTATCACGGTTAATTCGACATCTTTTCTTCGTTTTCTGGGTAAATATTCCTAATATTCGAGAATATAAGGTTAATAATGGTTTAAATTACGAGTTTAAGCAAGGTGCAGGTTCAATGAGATTTGAAGTACAGGTTTGAATCAAAGGAGGATCAAAGTGCAGCCATTTTACTGCCTGTTGTCATTATATTTTATAACTATGCTATCGTTTCTTTTAATATATTTACCTACTTACACTTTTTTCGACGACAAATGAGGGGATATACGGTTATAAACGGTTCGACGAGATGCTTCGACTATTTTTTTAAACGATTAAAAGCGAGAAGAATAGGCGAGAGAAGGATATAAAAGTGAAATTGAAGAGAGGGCCGATATCACGCTTTTATTGTCAATTTCAAAGACGCGGGGCGACGAGAGAGAGGAGAATTTCTTATCCCACGTTTCGAACGAAGAGATTAAAGACCCTGTTTTCTAACACGGTTTTATTTACTAACAAGAAATACATTACTCGTCGTGGCGTTTTTACAACCACACCTGCTTATATCTTATTAACCTCGCAGTTTCAAGAAAACAGAAACATTGGAAATTATACTCGGCTCGAAAATCACCGTGACCAATATTCCTCTCTCCTGCTCAATAAAATCGATCGTAATTAAAATTATATTTTTTTCCGTGAAACAACATCCTCGATTCGCCTTCTCTCGAGCCGTTTCTCCACCACCGTAAAAATCGAACGATCGAAAGATCCGCTTTTTCGCCTCGAGCTCTGCCACCAACGCTGAAGAAAGCGAAAGAAAGGAAGGCGTTAGACAGATGCTTGCTCGCGATAAAACCGAACCGAGCTTGACGTCGAATTGCATAACGCAATGCCCGACCTCGTGACTGGACACTGTTGCCCGAAACATTCTTCGTTTGAAAGATCCGTCTAAGGCGTTGCGCAACCCTGAATTCGTCTCTCGATGCGTTTGCAGATCGTCTTCGTTAATTTTGCATCGACGTAAGGATATATTTCAGACGAGACGAGGCTCGTGTTCGCGATCTTTTTACTTTGACGATGAAGAAGGGAAGGAGGATAGTCGGTTCGAGTTGGCAAATCGTTACAGCCGCTTCGCATCTGTAAGATTGATGACGGTGAAAATAGAATCTTTCGTTGATTCGAGTTGATCGATCAATTATCGGGGAGCGTTGGGGATCTTTTGATTTACGACGAAGATCGGGCGGCAGGTCGGTTGAACGTGTTAATAATCTCACTCGTGTTCTTTTTTTTTTCTTTCTTTTTCAATAATTTCAGGTTGAAAAGGAAAATCCACGCGCTTTCGAGCTCGTGAACTCGTGACGTCGAAACGTTCGCGAACGGTCGAGGATGAGTTGAAGAAGAAAAATTCCTAGATAAATTACACGTTACACGTATTATTTCCTGCAATTATTTTTAATCACATTGTCAGTTCTGGCGAAAAATAAACGGCACGACGCGGTATTACGAAGCCCGCTACTCACCGTTACTCCTTGTTCTCAGCCAATACGTACTTTTTACAGTCTATCCGACTAATGGAAATAACCAATCAAATTTAATATACCTTTCCCACAACAACAACCCTCTTTCGCTCGTACAAACTCAACCTCCCTTAATCTTTAATTTCTCCAATCGTGAAATAATTAAGTTGAATTAATATTCCGTTTCAATAGGCTCAACAACAACCCTCTTTCGCTCGTACAAACTCAACCTAATTTATCGTGAAACAGGATTGATATTCCGTTCCAACAACAACAACAACCTTCTTTCGCTCATACAAACTCAAGCTCCAAACTTAACTTCTACTTTATCGTAAAACAGTTAGGATTGATATTCCGTTCCTACAACAACAACAACAACTCGTACAAACTCAACCTCTCTTAATCTCTAATTTTCTCAATCGTGAAACAATTAGGAGATTCAATTAATATTCTGTTTCAGTGGATTGTTAACAATAACAACAACAACCCTCTTTTGCTCGTACAAACTCAACCTAATTTATCGTGAAACAGTTAGGATTGATATTCCGTTCCAACAACAACAACAACAAGCCTCTTTCGCTCGTACAAGCTCAAGCTCCAAACTTAACTTCTACTTTATCGTGAAACAGTTAGGATTGATATTCCGTTCCTACAACAACAACAACAACAACTCGTACAAACTCAACCTCTCTTAATCTCTAATTTTCTCAATCGTGAAACAATTAGGAGATTCAATTAATATTCTGTTTCAGTGGATTGTTAACAATAACAACAACAACCCTCTTTTGCTCGTACAAACTCAACCTAATTTATCGTGAAACAGTTAGGATTGATATTCCGTTCCAACAACAACAACAACTTGTCCAACAACTCTTTCGCTCGTACAAACTCAACCTCCCTTAACCCCTAATTTCCCGAATGGTGAAACAGTTAGGAGGTCGAATTAATATTCCGTTGGAGTGAGCGCAACAACAAGAAGAAGCGCATTCTTATGCAACGTTGGTTGGTCGGAAAGAAAGGCGCGAGCGAAAAGTCAGCGTTTGCGTGGCGCACGTTCCCGTGCGTGCGCGTGACCGTTATGCAATTGCGCGAGAGAGCGCCGACCGAAAGCATGAAAATAAAACCCGGCCGACCGTCGGCAGGGGGCTTTACTCCCCTCTATCTCGAGGTGAAGGACGCGCGAGAATGCCGCGACACTTCTTGCACACCACTCTTGCCAGATACTCCTCTGGAAAGAATCTGGAACGCGCATTGCGGAATTGCATTCGGCCTGGACGCGCCGCTGTTTTCCTCCCCGTGCGATCCGTTACATCTCGCCACCTCTCCTCTCCTCTCCTCCGTTCCTTCGAACCTTGGAAGATGGAAGAAAGAAACACAGCACGATGATAATTTCTTTATAACGTAATTGGAGCAACGTGTTTTGGAAAAGGCGAGAAACAATCGTTCCATGCTGAAATGGTATGGCATAAAAAGAAGGAGGGAGGGGGAATGACGCAACAACGGCTGTGCAACGTGTTATTAATGACATTTAGAGGCGTGGAAGCCGTCTAACGATTACTCGGCCGTCCCTGTTCGCGTGTGTGTTTCTTTATTACACCGGGCCCAACGTGCACCACCTTGTGTAAGAGGTTGACTTACACGGGACGACCTTTATGTACTCTCAATTCCGCGGAGAAGTCGTACTACGGCCGTTAATGCTAGAAAATATTTCCCCCTATATATTTCCCTCCCTTCCCGCTTCGTTCCGGATTTATCGAGATGATATTTTCGTTGATTCTCGACCCCGTTTCCCGTGATTAACATCAGATCCTCGGGAGAAGAAAAACACGATAGAACGCGGCCGATATTTTAATGGAAACTTGTCTACATATCGTCGAAATAGAGTCGCGATTCTATGGCTCGAGTATCGATAAAACATATCGCGTTATACAGTTATATCGGGCGGAAAAATCATCGAGCTCTGCTTATTTAAATATTTTTCATCCTGTAGAAAGATAGTGGCCGAGCCGTTGACATTTAATCGTGAAAAGTTGCGTCGTCTCGCGGAAATCGTCATCGTCGTTAATATTGTTTCGCCATTGGTCGCGACACCGGTTCGTGGAACGTTTCCTCTCTCTCCTCCTCCGTGTCCAGTTCGTTTCCTTTCAGCAGGCAATAACGGGTTAATTTTTTAACGTTTTACGAGCAGGGCAGAAAACTATGTGGAAACTGGAGGATTGGATAGGAAGAGAGTGGCACCTGTCCTTTATTGCTTGAATCGAATACGCCGCAGTATTTCCATTCTCTCCCGCACGACCCACCTTGTTCCAGATATTCGATACTCTTCCTTTCTCCTCCCCGTTTTCCAGACACCGTGACGAAACACGCTGCGCCTTGTAATGCTGGTGCACGCCTTTATAACGCTGCTGCCTTACGGTATTGTGTCGCGGACGTGGTGGCGACGCGAGGCATGAAAGGTACGGCCACGACGTTCTTCAAGGACGTCGAAGATGCCCGCCTCGAATCTAGATTATCTTGGAGGGACGGCACATCCTTGGCAATGAGCGATTTCTTTTATGAATTGTGCGTGATTTGTAGTTGAGAATAATTCGAAAATATTCGAATGTAACAGTGAGAACGAATCGTTTTTGGAAACGGTTGCTTCAAGAAAGTTATTCCAGAAAATGTTTCGAATCACTTTGAAATTCTGATTCGAAACGAGATAAAGAAGGAAGGAGACGTTAGAGAAAAGGATAGAAGATAGAAAATCGTATATCGTATATTTTCGCTCGAACGATAATAACGCGCGAGGAAAAACTTTCCTACGAGCCCACTTCCCACGGCTCGTTTCAGGCCACGTATTCGCTTCGTATGCGCTTCCTGCGTGCAATGCACCGTTCGAACGGTAAGAATATGACTCTCTTAAAAGAAGAAACAGCACCGTATAAATTCGATAATAACGATCGCTGAGAAAATTTGTGTCGCTCGAAGATATTTAATTACATTTCGTCGGAAGAAGTTGGAAAAATCCATAATCTTTTATAATCGCAACAGATATTCCTCCACAAATGTATTCCTCGTAATACGTGTAAAATATGTTATATTCCTCTGTAACGTGTTTAATTAGTTAGGGTCTTTCTAATGACTTATAAGTACAGAGGCCAGGTTCAGAGCTGTCTCGGTCAAAGGGATCCCTCCTGATCTTGGTAACGAAACGGTAATTTCGTCCGGACGATAAATCTCTGGAAGAGCTAATGCGGCCATTTTTCTTCGTCCCACGGTAGCCGTTGAAAAAAGAGCGCATCGTGGCGCCGGCCTACTCTGAATTTACATAACGCATCTGTGCGATACGGATGCTTTCACGGATGCACCTCTTTGCTCGCCGGTTTTTTTAAATGCGTTCATTTTTTTCCCTCGCTCAGCTCAGAAATACTCTTTTTTAAAAACCTTAATCGTTCCTAATCGCGGTTAATTTGTTTTATTTGACCGTTCGTATCAAAATTCCTGTATTCCGTTGATTTTTCGAGACGAAAGATATACATTGGGATAACTCGTCCGCTGATTAAGACGCTTTTATCTCGACTTAATATTTATAATATCGCGTGATCACTGTGCTTTCCTATTAGTCACGAGCCGGTGAGCCTCTAAGCTGATAATTTCCCTTCACCAATTACCTTCCGCAATATTATTCACTTCAATACCTGAATTGATCGAGGATTAACGTCAACCTCGCTAAATACCCCGATAATCCTCGTTATCTCATTTATTATTGATCTTATTTACGTTTCTATATATATTTAATGATAAATAATATTTAGAAATCTGCATTTTTCGGATTCACCTTGGACGTAATCAATCATCTTCGATTCGTAAAAAGATTCGTGGTTGTGGGAACGCTCGATAAAATTTATCGTGCACGAGTTGTAAACGAAATGTTGGGCGATATGACTAATAAGCATTTGGGATACCAAATGAAGGAAGGAGCGAGTTCTACCTAGGGAATTGGAACGTCTTCAAGATTTCTAACCGGTACTACACTTTGGCGCCGTGTCTCCGCAAAGATAACAAACTGCCCCCCTGATTCACGATTATTTCGGTATTACTCAAGTTGGGAAATAATACGTGGCGTAGCAATTAAAGAGACACGGGACTACAGGGGACCCGCTATCGAGACTAATTCCCTACAAAACGTTCCCTCGTAACTCCAAAAGCGAATTTTAACGTTCTAACGGGAATTGCAGGAAATGTGTGTATATATATATATATTCTATCAATTACTCGACCGAGCCAAGTAATTACCAACGATTTATTATCCTCATTAAAAGAAACAATTTTCGAATGAATTTATACATAGCGAGAATTAATTGGAAGAAACAGTTTGGAGAGTTAATTAAGTTGATGTTGAATTCGTAATAATCGGTGTATTATCGGGGATAACAACGAGCTGAAATTTAGAATTTTTCGCGTAGAAAAAGGAATCAGCTTCGTTGCTGGCTTATTATTAAATTCGAATGAAATTAATCTTCTTTCTCGAACTACAACGCTTCACTTCGAAATTAACTCGAGGTAGCGACGAGGCTTTCCGTCTACGGTTCGAACGCGTTAAAAGAGTCTTGGGTTTCGCAAGAGTTCGAAACGAAGCACAATATAATTATCTTCCCCTGTGGCTGAATCGTCGTAAAGGTCGTCGTCACGATGAGCACGATCGTATGGAGTATCGCCAAAGAGAGGGCTCTGACGCGATGTATCTGGCATCTCTGATCTATATTTACAGGGAGAACGACCGATAGAATATGCGATCGATTGTGTCCGCTGCCAAATACCTTCCTCTCCTCTCTCTCTCTCTCTCTCTCTTTCAACATCCCCTTAAAGTAACCCAACAAAAGTTTGTGCCAGCCTCGCTACTTTCTTCCGACAGACGGATTATCTTTCCTCTCATCTTCGTAGATCGGCGTAGAAATCGAGAAAACTTTCCACGATAGAAACGTCGAATAACAAGGGATGAAAAGCGATTCGGCTCGCCTTCTAATCGAACGGAAGTGGCGATAGGTATTCCACGAGACCTCCCTTACAGCTGTTGACACAATTCGATCGAAACGACGTTTCGCAGAAATCTTTAAAATAGACCGAGCGAGGTGCCAATTCCTCGGTAATTGCCGTTCGACAGACGAGCTTTGTCAGCGTGCCGTTTCCCGTGCTATTCGTGCCAGTAACCTCTTCCGTATTTCTCACCGTAAAAACCAATTTAATCCGAGAGAAAATAGATAGATCTTCCCTTAGCACTCGCGAGTTAATTCATTAATTCTTTCCGCTCGAGAAAGAATCGTCAGCGTTTACGCCTCACAATTCTTGAGTTGCTTTGTTGATGTTTATTGAAAAAGAATTGACGAAAAGAACGAAATATCTACGTTTCCAGATGCACATTCGATGCGCAATCACTCCAATCACTCGTCAGATCCATCCGAAATGTAAACACGAAGAAGGATAATCTTCGGCTGCGTTTGACGGATTCTCAAAAATAGTTGACGATAAGAACGAAATATCTACGGTGCTACGTTTACTCGATCAAGTTGAAATCCATGCAGAACGTAAACACGAAGAAGAATAGTTGAGAATAAAAGATCGTCTTCGGTTGCGTTTACGCCTTTGACGGATTTTTATCGTCAAAAATAGTTGACGATAAGAACGAAATATCGATGCTACGTTTCCAGAGGAAGATACTCGATGTGCGACGTCTTGTGCAGAGCGATTATAATCCTCTCTTCTTCGTTTAAAACCGATTCCTTTCGATCGTTCGGTCGCCAGTATCCATCCACCGCCCACCTGTTCGCTCGGCTCGCGCCACCGTTTCAAGAAATTATTCTAATTAACCGTCCGATCGATCGGGCAGACTCTGTTTTTCCAAAGACCGACCAATCATCGAGCTTCCCTTTCCCCGGCCAAGGACGAATCAATGCCGGCTTTGTTCGGTTTTTCGCTCGACGTTTATTTATGATTTAAAAAAAAAAAAAAAGTGTTACAGGTGCCAGCTCGCATAAATCAGTCTGGGATTATTTAACCGTGGCTGCGTTAACGAACTCTCTCTCTCTCTCTCTCTCTCGCCATTCAACAGAGAGTCAGTTTAGCCAGTTCTCTTCTTGTTTTCTGGTCGTCGTCCGGATAGAAAAACGAGCGGATTCCTTTCTCTCCTTTTTCAGAACGGAATAAAAGTGCGAGCGAGAGTAAGAGGATTAAGAGAAGCTTGCAATCTGTGTATCCGTGGGCGTAAATATAATGGGAAGGGGAAGATAATGGAATAACGTGCGGTATTTCCTCGTGTTTCCACTCGTAAGGATAAGGGCGTTGCTGCGCACGGCCTTGCCGCTGTTTAGCTATGCATACGCGGGAATTGATTTCGATCATCTATGCCTCTCGAATGAATGAATTTTATCAGTTTCGATTCGTTTCTTTCGAGCGAACTACGTTTCATTAAACTTTACACATTCGCCATTTTATAACATATAATATCATCACATTCTAGGCAACCTTCTTAACCTTCTCTTTCCACTTTTCCTCCCTCAAGCTTGAGAAAAGTTCCAACGATGTTTATTGAAAAGAAATTGATGAGATTGATAAATGCGCAATAATTTCATCATCAGCTCGTCATATCGTACGATACGCGGCATCTTGTGCACAGCCTGGACTATAGTAGCGAAAGGGTTAAATATAAATACGAGCGCAAAGAAGATTAAGACGAATTCTGAACGATAGACAGAACCTTCTATCTACCACCTTTTTCTCATCGTCTATATTCGTCGATCGCAAAAGAAATCGCCGCTCCCTGCTTTTTCCGCTGCTGATCGTTATTAATTTCTAAAAATATAACGAAGGAAACGTTCCTCAGAGACCCCTTCCCTCTTCTTTCAACCACTAAATATGAGACGAGTCGAGATTGAGTCATTCTCCATAGCTTGACCAGCAGCTTATAATCGGGAGAATATAAAAGGCGAGGAGAGGAATCGGTTCGTCGACTCCATCCCTCCACGGATGCACACACGCGGAATGCGCCACCAACGTGCGCATTACGGTTCGATTGCGTGGGGTGCGGGCAAGGACGAGCCGTGTACGCCACTTGTCGCGCTCGTTGGAATTTTCTCGGCTCGAAGCGGGCAGACGCGACAAATAACGATGTTATGCAAATTCGTTTCGTTTTCTTTTTCCTTTTCCTCTCTCTCTCTCTCTCTGAATCGAGCTGATTCACCTAGGGAAAAAAAAAGGACGGGATTTTTTTCGGCCGGGACCGGACTGGTCCCAAATATGGCCGACCTTTCGAAGGACGCGAGACTTGAAGGCGAAATATGTTGCGACCCTTTTAATTTTTTTGGAAAGGAGAGAAAGATTTTATATTGGAATCGAAACGATGTTAATCGTTAATTGTTGTCGGTAATTGTACTGTTTTTGCTCGAAGGAGATTTCGATAGAGTAGAAAATTTCTATCAAGGTGAAAGTATATTCGGTGTTGTGATAAGAGACAGGAGATATTCGATCGATGGCGATATAATAAAGCGTACGTCGTGGGATAAACGATGCTAACTTAGCACAAAAATAAATTGTTTGTCTAATCGAGCGATTATGACTTGACGCTGTTTTTGTAACCTATTTCACTCGTCAAAAGTTTTCTTCGATATCGTGCGAAATTTCTCTGTTTCATTTGATTTTTTTTTTTTTTTTTTTATACCATTCTATTACTACTCTTATTTGAAACGAACATCCTCTCTATCTCGTTTCACTTTATGTTCTTTACACGTACAAGAATAGACTCAACGTTTATATAACTATTTTTCAATCATCGGATATAAATAAAAGATTCATTGCGATCAAAGTGCAGATAAACAAGATTTTTCTCGTTCTCAAGTAATTACCTAATTAATCACTTAATCGCCATTATCTATGTTTATTCTCTCCGATTTTTCCTTTTTTTAAAACTACGCCAATTTATCTATCCGATTCGTTGTTTTATCCGAGAGTATCTCTTCAATATCTTGTCGACTTCTATTCGAATTACGAATCTTTCATTCTCTCCTCAACTCGTATATGAGAAACACAGAGATATAATAACTGTTCCACGATCATCTCTCGTTGTTCCATTAGAAATCCGTCATCGCGAAGTATCCACGACGCGCATATGATAAATTAATAGAATCGAGTTGAAATAAAGAAAAAGCAAGAAAAGAAACACGGATCGGTGTTTAATCGCGAATAACCCGAGTCGACAACTGGTTACGCTAATGAAACCAGGCGAAATTTTCGCAATCGACACCTGTAACAGGCGATCATTATCGCGTCGAGAAGGTATACGCAAATGCAACGTGACGATGGATAAAACTGACGCAACTCGGGATTCCAGTTGTATAACGCTCGAGTCGAATGTGCTCGCTCGTTGCCAAAGTGGTTACGTTGTTGCCACGCCTCGAAACGCGTGTTTCCCTCGTTTGCGTCGAATCCTTGCTAATTAAAAGCACTTTTTCTTTCACTCACTATTCGTGATCGCTTTATTCTCGAAATCGTTTTACAGCCCTTGGAGCCTATCCTCGATGGTGAAACAATCTTCCTTTCGATGTATCGCTTATCCTTTCGTCGTATTCTCGAGATATTATCCAGATCTAATCTAGAAGAGGCACGGCTCTCGAGTTTACTTTGTAAATTCATCGTTAAACATTGCTCGATTCCGCAGAGTAATAATGACTCGCACCAAAGAGATGTAAAGCTTTTACCATTATTATTATTATTACTATTATTGGAACAACACCTCGTCGTCCCTCTACGAAATACCGTGTGCTCTTCTCCCGTGAGAAGAGCAATCATTGCTAACCGCTCGACTTATCTTTATGTTTCAGGTAAGCGTTCGGCCAACAACCGTATAAATCGGGCGTAATTAGCGCGACGAGGGGATGTCACGGATTTCGCGGATACCGTAAAACTTGCAGTTTAAACTCCATTAAGTTTCCACATCCGCGTGAGCAACGTTTAACGTCAGATCGCTCGGCCGATACAGCTTTAATTGCTCGCCGGTAAGTCCGTTGGGGAAGAGTAATAGCCTTAGACACGTTTGATCGGATCTTTGGAGAAACTTCGTTTGACCCGAATTTCGCCCCCTTTCGACCCGAATATCTGTATAGATAATTATATCAAATATTTAATCAGATTCAAGATTTTATAACCAGTCTTTTTTATGGATTCGTGGAAATAGGAGAAATATTTCAATTCAAATTCAATTCAAAAATTGTTCCTCGTCCAGCTTACCAAGATTGAGGTAAGAGATAAAGGAAGAGGATTGTATATCGGGAAATCGATTTGAAAATGGATATATAACTCGAGGATAAGTGGTATGAAGTATGGATTGATTTTATTGCCAAATTATTCGACTTCTCTTCAAGATAAAATCCATTGATTCAGATTAATCACGTACACGAGAACGATAGAAATTTATTCCCGATGAACCTGTATCGGGAAAATTCTGTTACTCTGTCAAACGCAAGAATTAGGATTGTTTATATTATGCGATTATGATAATCACGAGCGTTATAAATCGAGAATCGAAACAGAATTGAATTAAACAGGAATACGGAGAGCTTTTTCTTCTCGTAAACAGATCAGAGCGATGCTCGAAAACAGTTGCGATACGAAATATAGAAATATAGAAATAAATGGGATGTAGTCATTCGCTTTACGCAGCTCTTTAATAAATAACAAATAACAGTTTCAAAACCATATCTCATAAATAACAATACTTTAACAGAAATTACCAAGCGTCTTCTATTATTAAAAATAAACAGTATGTTATAAACAAGAAATTTAATTACAAGAAATGCTTGAATCTAATAGAAAAATACTTGCTCTAGAAATTAATAGTCCAGCATGATACGATATTATCGAAAATAGATCATTCTGCTAGATGTAAAGCTACTTCATTATGTTTGATATTCAGTTCTTCCTGTTATTCATGTTTGGGCGAAATCTTCATCACGAGTCGTTAGAGAACGGATTAATCCGGATGGAAAAACATTTCGTGTTTGAATCGCGATACGACACACTGCACTACATACGATGGATTATGATAAATAGTTGTACATACATCGTAAAATTTGATCGACGAAACTGTCAGACTACCGTGCTGAGAAAGCAGGTAGCCTGTTAAGTCTTAATTGTGGAGGAGGAGGAGGAAGACAATGAAAAAAAGGAGCGCGAAAGACGTGTATCATCCTCCTGGCTCCCAGCTAATTATCCTAACGAATGGAAATCGGCGCGTGTTAGCTCGTGTATCCTCATTAATTAACTCGAGCCCTCGTTCACGCGAAAATTGGGTCGAAGAGTGGTTCGAGCGAGTGCAACGCGAATGCTTTATGCCCATGGGAGTAGGTGCGCTTACTCTGTACGATCCGTGGCGGGAGTGACTAATTACTTTCATATTTCTTCCAGGGTTTAAATTAATTTTCGAACGGAGAAGAAACACCCGACGCGTCAAACTGTATGCTTTTCCTCCACGTCTCGCCTCTAAGATAATTTATGCATTCTCGAACGGTGTTTAACGTCTACGAGGTTAATTATTAACCCTTTCCCAATGACAATTTATCGTTTGATCCTTTTAAAATATCACGAGGATTTTTCTTTTTACACGTATACCATCGAATGGCTGGATTTTTTTGTCTCAAATTCGGCTTTTGAGTTTCGCGAGCATGGAATGCGATTAGGCAATGAGATTAGTTCCAAATTGTTAAATAACGAAATTATTTCTATTTCATCAAGAAAGAGGAAATCGACGATAGAGGGAAGGAAAATGTGCGATATTTGTCATAAATATATAATATCATAGCGGAATTCGATCGAGTTAAACGCGTCACTCTTCCTTTTTATATATCCATACACCGTGAAATAATAAAAAAGCACACGTATACTTTATCGATCACGAGAATCCACAAATTCTCTCGAACCTTCTCTCAGCGAGATTTCCGCTGCATCCCCCGCAGCTGCATCGAGCTTTAAGGCATATCCTTCTTCCCACGTCGGCTTCGAGATAACGACTTTGCCGGAAACCTTAGAATTCCTCGCAGCACCGAAATTATCCAATTACCTGGAATCTTTTTCCTTCCGGTATTGCTTCGACGGGGGAAGGGAAATATATAAGCTCGCTCGAAACGCAAATAAATATATCTGTTCTTTTGAAACTTGAACACTTTCGAGAGAGGAGAGAAAAGAGAAGAGACCCGCTTCCTTCGAACAATTACAAACGGTTGCTCGATTTCCAAGCTTGGCGAGCCGAGCTTTCACCAAATCCTCCCCCGCGACACACGCGTACGAGATCCGTGCAGGTGCAGGACGCGCACACTCGACCTCGGGTGTAGTGTTTCCCGTTCACGGATATCCCGAGCCGCGTATGATGTTACCTCCTCGAGTTCTCTATTTTCCTTTCGAAACCCGGCTCTCTCTCTCTCTCTCTCTCTCTCTCTCTCTACGAGGATCTCTACTACGTGAAACGGAACCTCTCCACGGTTTCTTCTCTGGATTTCCTCCTCCTCCAACCACGTTCGTGCTCGTATCGTGGAAACAGTTACGGGGAAAGAAGAACGGTGGCTGTGAAATTTGACGGGGGAACATCGGAATTCTCACGGTGTTTTCTTGGTGTTCATTTGTTGATCGGGTGTTGTAATAAAGTTCTCTTCGATATATTGTTGTTGTGAACGAAAATTGGCGCAAAATTTTGGGGATTTAATGCAAGAATAACGATTGAATGAAATGGATTGATTTAAGCGTTGGATATTTTTGTAGGAATGCGAACGTGATTTGAATTGGTGGTGTTTGTTAAAGATGAGAAAGAAAGTAAAACACTAGCGTTATTTTGCTATTTGGTTGTTATTAGATTTAATATTCAACTTAGAATTGCGATAGGATAAGTTGAGGACAAGTTTATATTTGATTGCAGAGAAAGGTTTGAAGAAGAAGAAGAAGAAGAAGGAGAATTTTTGAAACGAATTTTTAATACGACTTACGTCAGTGTTACGTGATTAACGAGCTACGAAGAATTATAAATGATATGCGGCCTTATTAGTACAGGAATGCATAATGACATTTCAACTATGCGCCGCGTTTTCTTCTTGCATTTAAAAATAGTTTAGAACGGAGCACATGCTCCCCCAAAATAATCGTCACTTTCACGACCGTCCTCGCGTCGTATCGTTAAATTTGACCCAGTTTGAACAGTGGGACAAAATATCCCTGTTATTTCGAACAATTAAGAGCAAAAAATATTATAAAAGAATGTCGTAATATTAGCTTTAACCTCACCGTGTAAGTACATTTTGTTTGATGATTATATATAAATTATAATTTAGACATAAATTTTATTGCCACCCGGTATACGAATATTTAAAGGATTGTTATTCTCGCGCGTATATGGATGACACACTTACGATTAAATAGTTGCTACGTAATACACGTGTCTCTCTTTTAACCATGAAACAAATCTGCATCACAATCGTCCGTTACTTGAATCTCATGAATATGCAAAAATTCGTGATATTTTTCTCGCGACTTTCAAGTAATATGTAAATATTTAATAACGTAATCACGTTAATCTATCATATTTGTATAAATTTACGATAATTAAATCTTCCTCGACAATTCCCGTCCCAGGATTGTGCGTCCTCGCACATGATGCAAATGGACTAATTCAATTATCCAACTGGTTGGTCCCGTTCAGTCGTGTTTGATCTTAAAAAAATATTCGCTCTCGAGGATGAAAACAATGGAACGAAACTCTGGTTTCTGGTAATTAAGCCGAAGATAACTCTTGCCGAAAAGACCGTTCACCGTTATTGTCTCCGCGATCTTCAATTTCCGCCCTTCCTGCCTCGAAACCCTCTCCTTTGTCGCCGGCCTCTCTTGTGAGAAGTCAGCAACCGTGAGACGTTGGACGGGTCAGAAAAAAGAAAGGAGCACTTTGTTACGAGGAAACGCCTCGTGGAACGCACTCGAGACATTCTTGTTCCGCTGAAACGCGATCCACTTCCTCCGAGACCGAATCTAAAATACCACTCTGTTTGAATAACTTGTCTGGCGAAAACGTTAAATCCAATAACGCGAAGAGAAGTCGATCGAACAGTATCCTTTCTCCTCGATTATCAAGATCAACGCATCGAAACGATTAATCCCAATTAATCGTTTAAAATTATCAGAGCAGCGCGGTTATTTTCTCTCGCAGGATGAATTCACGTTCACGTTGTTGATCTTGGAGAGAAGACCGCGATCGAATCGATGGACGAGGATTATAAAATATTCGCGTTGCGTTTCGGAAAAATCGGTTGGTTGAGGCGGTTAATAAAGGGGAGGGTTGGCCGTTCCGTGGCTGTGTGCCTACAATTATCGCGGTTTTCTATTATGGTACCCGGGCCACCGGTTCAGACCAGGCTGTGATGAACGCGCGCTGCGTGCTCTCTTTGCATTTCTACGTTCCCACGTGCCTCCGCGAATACCTCCACACTCTATACACGACCGATGCCCGGCCTTTCTGGCCTCCGCCTGACTTTTCCTCGGACTAATAGTCGCCTACCTTGGCTCATCCGAACGATATTTCGGTGGCACGAAACTAATAAGTGGCCGGGCGAAAATAGAAGCGGCCACTCTCCTCTCTCAGGCAGGGAGAGATTCGGGTTTTCTGGCAACCCAACAGGTCTCTCTCCCCTCGGGTATTAAACCCACCGTGATACGAAATTAGTTGCAATTAGCAGAAACCAGCCCCTGTTTCGAAGCATTTGGGACGGCCTCGAAAACGTTGTTTTCCTCCTCGCTCGATGGAACCGCTCGTTTGGGGAGAAGGGGAGATGATCGTCTTCGCGGTTAGTTGGAGGATCGCGTGGAAACGCGGTGATAAATTCGACGGAATTTCTTCCGCTATGCCTCCTTTGAGAGCCGCGTTCCGGGCTAATAGACGAAACGGCTATAATCGTTGCGAACGAGTCGGCGAAAAGCGTTATTGTCCATCACCGTTTCGCACTCACTTCGAGTTACGAGACAGCGTAAAACCACTAAACTCGATTCCCTTGTCGTATCTCCAAGTCGCTTAGAGAACATATATCCCCGCTATTTCTGTCTTTCCACGATTTACGTTCGAATTGAAAAACTAGTTCTTTTTGTTTTTTTTTTTTTTTTTTTCGAAACGAAACTTTTCTTTCTCGCTTACTTAAAATTTCTGATCCGATAATCCTGATCGAATAAACGATTTTGATGGAAATTTCGGAAGGAGTGTCATTGCTCCACGACACGAAATTGCACGAAATTCCGTGCATTCGCAACGAGAAAACAACATAGGGTTCGGTATTTTCGGGAGGAGACAAGGACAAAAACGGATCTTGCGAAAGTGGTGTACGAGGAGGAGGAGGAGATATTCGAGCGGGCAGGGGACAATGACCAAAGAATATATTCGGGAAGCGAAGTCGGCTCGATCCCGCTCGATCGAGACGCAAGCCGAATAAATTGGGCGGACGATGATCCGGACTTGACCATCGCAAAAATTGCTTCCTGTTGGGGGATCTTTTGTGCTGCTCGAATTGGACGATTTATACGGAGATGTTTTAATAGCCGGTCGGACATAGGATATAACATAAACGTCGTAGACGCGGTTTATTTATTCAAACGAATCGAAACTTCTGACGTTGTGTATCGATCGATAGAAAGATGTAAATAGATTGTATATCCGTAGATTTTTGGAAAAATGATTCTTTCTTTTTTTTTTTAAAGGGGAAAATGGCGCGTCGCAAGGACGTATTTTCACAGGCATCGATTCGTAAAACGATATGTTTTCGGAGCAGGCTTAAATCTCTTCTAAGCGAACACGATACTTGTTTCGTGTCAGAACTTAATATTTAATAAACCTCTCGGATGTTGGGCGAGACGTGGACTAACGTTTCTCCGTGATCGATATCGGGGCGGTTGTGTCGTCGGTGTCGATGCCTCGCGAAGAAATATAATCTGAAAGGAAGAAACTGTGCGATTCGAGGCGCGGTGAAATCGGCCGGAATATAGTCCTGTTCCAACCGCTTTTATCCGCGTCGCGAGGAATATTGGTTCGAGAAAGTTGGCCGGGACAACCAACCGTAATCGAGAAAGGGAATTTTTAATTACCATCGAGTAATTACGTAATCAGCCGCATACCAATCGTAAACGCAATTACTTTCGTTTAATAAAAGTACATTCGTTCGTACTCTCGAGGAAATATATTTATCACTTTCATACTTTCATACGAATTGCTTCTCGGATGAAATTACACGTTCCTCCTTCTTCCTGGTTCCGAAGGAAGAAACCACTTTCGAGAAATATCGTTAAAAACGATTGTTCGAAAGATAGGAAAAGGAAATATTTTAAGATTACATCTCCTCCACTTGCAAACAGATATCGCTGCTCGTAATATTCGAGACAAGAATCCTTCGAAAGAGGAGATTGAAAAGATCGAGAAAGGACTTGCTGTTCTCGTGGACAGGACATGGTCGACATCGTAACGGTGCCCGGATAGATTTTCCGAGAAGATCGGTTTAAGGAAAGGCAGGAGGCCGGTCGTTGGAGGAAGAACTGGACGTTGGACGACGCGTCGACATTCCAGAATAGGCCGATGCCGCGAAATGCGGGTTATACGCGACTCTGGGACGGGTTCTGTGTCGCGGGTTTCCTCGAAACGCGCGGAGGCCAGAGATTCTCGCGCGGCTCTCCCGTTCGAGTCGATAAAAATCGCTGCTCGGATAATTGATCCCGCGGCGTTTCGACGACGCCGTGAGAAAGAACGAAGTAACGGTGGCGATTGTGTCGATGCTCGGCCAGAAGATTTGTTGTCGAGATACGTTGCTGAGATTGGATTTTCGATTTTCGATTTTCGACTCGATGGAGCCGCGTTGCTCCAGCAAAAAAAGGGCCAATTTTATCGAGATTCTACGATTAGACGACCGTTTCATATTATTTTAACTCTTTGCAGTGTCATCACTCGGTTTGATCAACTCGAGATGCATCACTTGGATCGACGCGTGCAATATTTATTTATGTTCGATTTTTTTTAAATCGTCGCTTCACGAACAAATTGGACTCGAATGGTTGATTGGATTTTTTTATCTCGAATTCGGCGTTAAGTCCGAGTTAATTTAAATGAAATGGAATGAAAAACGAGAGAAGGAAAATAGTGTTAGAAATAGAGCTATAGTATGAGAAATACCATGCAAAGCAAGAATATAGACTTTAATATTCGACAAATTTTCCTTCCTCACGTATAAAGATTAATTTATTGGGTGAAATCATTTTAAATTAGCTAAGAAATTCAGCGAATAGATATAATGGAAATGGAGTTGTTGATCCCAAAAGGTATCCTCTTGATTAATTTCAACTGGAAATTATTCGTCGTTTTCGAACGGATCCCTTTGAAAACTTGGCCTCGATTCAAAACGATGACCAGAAAGCGAAAGGACGACGCTGGAATCGATTGGGAGCTCGTAAAAGGCTCGACGATCTCGATCGATTGCGAAACCGTGGCCGCCAACTAATTATTTTTCCCCGCGGCCAATTACTCGCGACTTATATACACGCGCTCGAGTGTTGCGTCCGTGTAACAGCCTTGGCGCGCGCAATTGCGGCCGAACAATTGAATTTAATTAGCGTAATGGACAACGATCGGAATGCTAATTACTCGCGTGGACTTTGAGTTATTATAGCGCGCATTCCGCCGCTATAATACCTTTCCGCGGATAATCGCCTCTCACCAAACGAACGTCCTCGAATTTCGCTGCCACCCGAATCTCATTCCTCCGCATACCTGCTGCTCGCTACAATCTAGCGATAAGTTAACCCCGTTGGGAGCAAACAGTTTGTGGCTCTCTCTCTCTCTCTCTCTCTCTCTGCCCTGCCCCCAAGGCGGTGTGGCTATTTCAGGATCTCATTTTTTTCTTTTCTTTTCTTCGTTCCCCCGTCGATTATTCTTCGAAACGAGGATACATTTAAAATATAAATAACTTCTTGGATAACGTATGGAGCTTTCTATTCTGATTCTGATGCGGCTTCTTTGTTTTGAATTTTGGGAGAGGATCGAAGGAGATTTTTAATGGGATTTGGGCAGTTGTTCGTTAACGTTTTCTAGTAATTTCGAGCAGTTTGAAAAAATCGTGAATCGTTGGAAAGAAACTGGAGCGGGAATATTTCGTAATATTCTTCTTTATTATTGGCAAAAAATTCTGGGAACAATCGACAATTCTTCGAGGGAGAAAAGGTAGGAAGGGGATGGGAAGGGAAAAAGGAGGTTCGTGAAAACGTTCTTCCATCGTGTGCAGAATTGTGCAACGCGTTGTTTACAACTAGAAGGGGTACCAGTGCAAAACGCTCGTTCCCGGAGATACGTGATTGCCCCCAGGCTACTTCCCATGTCACGCGTACGCTAACTTTTGTACAACCACCTTGCTAGAGCGTGCACGGTTAATGCTTCCGTTAATAGAAAAACAATGCGTGTCTTTTTAGGAATCGTGTTACCAGGTATCGCTTGAATAATACGAAGATCATTCGCATTTTATTTTTTACACTTGTGTTTAGCCAAGTTTCTTTTTTTCCTTTTAAATATATATATATATAGGTGACGCTATGTGAGAAAAGCTATAGTAATAATAGAATCTTTAGTGTTATAGGGTATATAAAAGTTCACTGAAATTCTATCTATAATTTTATTATTAAACGTTGTTAGCAGTGTCACTATTCTGTAGTTGGCATCCTTTTGTTTGTCTTCGATACGCGATCGTCAATTGTTCAGTTACTGTTCTGTAGTCCGACACGTGCACTCACGTATAACCAAAATATATCCATTCAGCTAAATCAGTATATTTCTTATTTATTGTTCACCATTGCATAACCAACCAACATTTAGATATTTTTAAAAAGGGAGACGTTTGGATCCATCGAGGATCGTGTGGAAAAATTGCATTAGAAAATAATAATTCAATTTTTTTCGAGGCTTGTCCTTTTCTGGCTTCGATACTCGAGAAATTTACGTAATCGTAAAGGACAGGCTGTGCTTCCGCGTCACGGTCTTGGAGATTGACGATAGCGATTGTTACCAGTCCAGTCGAATCGGTATTCCTCGCAATGTCGTTCGATTATCGGCGTCGTAAGGCCGGCAGTAAGTGTCGTTTTCCCACGGTTGTGTGTGGAAATGCGTGCCTTTCGTAAGGACGCACTCCTTGTTGGCCCCAATAATCCCAGATCGTGCCGTGTGTTGAGCCACGATCTTATCGATTTATTTTACTCTAAATCGTCGTTACTCCCCACCCTGCTTCGAATTTTCCCAACCTTCGCAACGTATATTTATATTTAAAAAGGTTACCAAATAACAAAAGTCCCTAGAATGTTAGAATTATTCATGTAAATAGGATCAAAGATATCGTGAAATTTTGTCACGTATTTCACGATGCCTTCCCTCTGTTTCCGTTAAACAACGCGATTTTCCAATTCAGGGAGACTTAATTTCCTCGCGAGCAAGCGTGAAATCGAAGAATATAATCCCTTTTCCACGATTATATTGCTTGGAACACCTGCCGACCCATTGAAACGGCAGTGATCGGTTCGTTGGATCGTCGATTTCTTGCCCCGGTATGCGCGCTGCTTCGAAACGCGTGGGGCCTGTGCACGTGCACGTCCTTCGAGCGCCGCTTGGCGCCAGCCCCGGCTCGCGTAATTGCCGCATTATGCGCGAGTTCCGCGGGAAACGTTCCTCGTCGACGTCGATTTTTCCGATTCTTTCGCCGGCTGCGTTTAATGTAAATCTCGATCGCATTTTTACCTCGAGTTTCCCCTTTTCTGTATGCGATTTAACGCCTCTACGTGGAAAGAAAGAGAGAATTTTTCAATCTTTATCGATCTGTCGATTTGATAAAATTCGGGAAAGTTTTAAACGAAACGAAAGTGTTTTTTTTTTTTTTTAAATTTCTTTTTTTTGAAATTTTATCTCTTCAGCTTGGTTTAATTAATTCCCTTTTGATCGTGGATTAAACCCTCCGGATTTTTATTAATTCTATAATTTTATAATTCTCGCGAGTTGCCGTGTCATTTTGATAGGAGATACATTTTACGCGCAGTAGGGGAAAACCAGTAGCTTTTAACAGTCTGTCGGGATAAAGCAGGCGCGCGAATACCGCAACAAATTTGAGATACACCTACGAAATGTCAACTAGTTTTCAAGCGAGTCGCTCCATCGTTTAATTACCATGCGGAAAGTTGCTCGACTCGATCGTTAGCAGCTGAGAGATCACCTTTTTTCTCCCCCCCATTCTTGCAAGAAACGATTGCGATATATAACAACTTGTCATAAATTATCAAAGGGGGTCCATTGAACAAACGATATCACTTTATTTATCTACCACTCGAGTGAATATCATATTTCGAAATTGCGAATTCATCCACATATTTTTATTCTTCCCGCGAGAATCTTCTTCAACGTGCCTCTGCTCGTACCGGAAACGCAATTCTGTAGACACGCATGGAACGTTACAACGTCCTTGCGTTTCCTCTCGCCACTCCTCTTTCGTCCACTCGCTGATCACGTTCACTCTCTTCCCTCACCGCATATCCCAACGATCACTGACACGCGTGTGCATCTTTCCTCGGATAGTCAACTCTCTCTCTCTCTCTTTCGATCACGGGAGGGACGATCCTCTTTCGTCGAAAATTCAATTTAGAGAAGAATTTGAAGGAATCACAATGATAATTTTCTGTAAACGACGGGAGAGGTTTGACGAATAAGCGTATCTATGAATGTTCGTTTCACAAGAGCCGTTATTTCTAAAGGTGAAAAACCTTACGTACGAAAGAGATTCCGCAACCTCGATATTTCCGAACTGTTGAATCGTGAACGATTGTCTAAGCTTAAAAAGATTACAATTGGAATTGTTCATCATCCTGGATGATGCCCCCTCAATTATAACGGGTTACTCGGGGGGAGAGAGAGAGAGAGAGAGAGAGGGAGGGAGGGAGGGAGGGGAAGAGTTCCAGTTACCTGATGCAACGCATGCGAGACGTCAGCTTACTTTTTCCCATGTCTCATGTTCATTAAGAAACAATCGGCGCATCAACGAGGCCGATCGTTCTCAATCATTCTCAATCTGTGCATTTATTGCTTTCTTGCTTCTCTAATACGATTCTGATCGATCGATGATTGTATGAAATATCGAAAATCTCGACTTTGAGGAAGAAACTTTGTTGCCTCGAAAAAAGAAGAAAAAGAATGCGTAAAATACAGGTAATTGGCGTGGAAATTTATCGGCTCGAGCCAGGTGTTCGAGGAAGGTATATATCGGATCGAGAAAGTGCCGCTCGCGACCCTCGAAGATTGTGATAAGATCGTGGCGCGATCGAGCTTCCAGAATCGCGAAATTCTCGGGTTTAATGGTTCTCGATGCGATTTATTAAAGCATGCCTCGCCGCGCTCTTTACGAGGCAAGCAAGCGCGCCCAATAAGGGACGAGAAGAGGAGAATCTGTGGTATAACAGGCGTGCGGGAAATTTACGACAGAATCGAGCAGACGAAACGAAACGAAAGGAAAGGAAACGAAACGTGCGGAGTTATCGACGATGATACGATCTTTGTGAAATTTACTTTTCACGGTGTAGAGAACATACGGAATATACAGAGAATAGAAATTAGGCGTTGTTTCGTGTATGCATTATTACGAATTTTATTACCCGCACAAGATGTGTTTATGATTACACTTAATGATCGAATAATTTCTTTAATCTCCGTTTCAATAATTTTTCCATTTCGCGGAACCGAACAGTCACGCGATATTTTTTGCGACTAGATTCAGGAATTCTATTAACTGCTCATTATTCATGCCTGTTTTCGACAAACGTCTGTTGGCGAACGAACGATCGAGTCGAATCGTGTCAAGAGGAAACGAGGACTGATCAAACGATATTTTTACTCGTCTCGATTCAGGATGATTTGATCGATCTCGACAGGGAGGGTTCGTTTGGAAATGTGATATCATAGTTGCGCTAATAACAAGTCTCGCTCGAGGATCGTCTTGGAAATAATGCGGATCGAGGTGGGTCACGCGGAACGAACGACCTTTCGACCGGCGGATGTCTTGGCGACGATATGCAAATCGCCGCCAGGGATAATTAAAATGTCATCCTTAATCACATCGCCGCTCGAAAATTAAAACAAATTCCCGTTAACCGAGCGCGAAGGGGACACGATACTCGTCTTACTGCCAGCCTCGTCGATCTATCGATGTCAAGGTGATTTCGCCGTGATGATCCGCCGGCCAAACTCTCTTCGATCCTCTGCAATTGCACAAGTGTCGTCATAGCTCGTCGTCGCTTCCTCCAAATTGGCCCGGAACAATCGGCGCTCCCGATCGGGAATTTATCGGCGCTCCACGTTTCGTGGAAACAATGCGATGGATCGTCGAAGGGAGAAATCCGCTGCCGCTGTTCACTCGTTAATTCGATCCGCCTCTGTAATTGGATTCCACCTTTGAGGGGGGATCGGTTTAATTAGTTACGGTGGTTGTGAAAACTGGATGATTTTCTGAGAAAAATGAAGAAATTAAAGCTCGATGAATTTTTGATCCAGTCTTTGTTTTTATAATGGGATACGATTGTTATTGCGATATTGTTGTTACGTATCGAAGTGTGTGGGATAATTTCGTTAACTGTTGTGTACAGGATGTTCGATTTAATCATTGTTGGAGTAATTGGCACAAGGTAGCTAGCCAAGAGTCTCGAGGTGTTACGCGGTCTTTAAAATTAATCTCACGATTAAACGTTTTTAATTTCATTTTATTCGAGAGAGAGAGAGAGAGAGAGAGAGAGAGAGAGAGAGAGAGAGAGAGAGAGAGAGAGAAACTGTCGAAACAGGAAGAGCATTTAATATTTTATTTTTTTTTTTTTTTGTTCCAGGTGAGTAACACGATAACCATTCGACTGTAAAAAAACTGTAAAAAAAAAAGAAAAGAAAAGAAAAGAAAAGAAAATTTTCCACGAAGAATAGCGGCGGTAAGTAATAAAACAATCGTGTCGTATATTATCTTCTCGCTCGTTGGCTCTCGCGCGATGTGTCAAGGGAATTATCATCGCGCCGATAACTATTCTCCTCCGAGCGAGGAGCAACGGTTTTGCAACGGATCGTGCGTGAAAACGTTGGAGTAGAATCCGCGAAAAGCATTCCTCCTCTCGACGTATTATTTCGCAAAAGGGAAAGACACGTCGTCGTGAACTTTTGACGAAGCAGACGAAAGGAAAAATTGCTCGCATACACACGCGCACGCAACGGGCGAAAGGTCGAATAGTGGAGAGATAGAAGGACGTGGAAGTGAACGTCTCTGGACGTTTCTGAGGAGAGGCGGAGTAAGGAGAAGAGAGAGAGAGAGAGAGAGAGACGAGGGATTGGGTGTGATCGAGAAAAGTATCCCTCCCCCCTTCTCGAACAAATTCCTTCTTCGATCTTACTTTGTACTTACTTTGTGTCGGAGAGAGAAGGTAATAATAGATACGTAATCGATGATTACGATCAGATGGTTCGAATGTCGCGGATCGATAATTTCTGCTTGCGCTACGCCGGAAGACAATTGTGGAAAATGGCGAGGCTCCGCGATTCGGACGTGAACAGAGAGAAATTATTAATGATTATAATTTCGAAGAATCGATTCGTGATCGCTATGCATCGGCCGGGTTAATCGACGTTGCGACGGGAGAAGCGGGAAAGATGCGTTCGTTTCGGTTTGATGATTGATCGTCGTTTGATGACAATGACGCGGTGGTGGCGCGTTGATTAAAACAACGAGGCTCGAAGTATTGTGGAAAGTAATTATGTTAACGAAGAGAGCGATGAATTCGAAAGCGGTGATTGATTTATTATTATTCTCTGTGAATTTCTTTTTTTCTCTCTTTTTTAAAAATCGACGTTCCCGTTGATTAATGTTATTAACCTCCCCCTTCGTTCTCAAATCGGCGACGAAAGCTTTTGCAAAAGCTTTCTGACAATTTTCTTAAAATCGAACGAGCTTTCGAACGAGCTTTCGAAAATTTCTTTTCTTAGCCGAATAATCGTCTTGGCTTCTGTTAGACAGTTTTTGATGGAGAGAGAGAAAAAAAAAAGAAACCTGGATCAAGATCAAGGCTTATTCGGGCGTAAGAAGAATCGCAGATGTTATCTATCCGAGGACACGTGTATGCACTTTTGTAACGTCCCAGATGCTCGTTTCCAAGTTATGCCATATGGCGGAGCGAGCGTTATCGGTGATCTCGATGATTTCTCTGGATCCAGAATAGCAGGATCCTGCGCACAAGGAGGGAGGATCTGTACTCGGTGACTCGCCTCGTCCTTGAACTCGTCCTCAACAAGGCCTGCCTTCCTTTCTACGGTATTCGAGCCTCTTGTTCTTTCTCGCCTCTCTCCAATCTTATCTCCGCGTTCATTTGCATTCGAATAAGCGCGCCCCTCGTGTCTAACAACGGGTAGCTATATAATTGCTCCTTTCGAGATGGTTTTTTTTTTCTTTTTTTTTTTTTGAACAAAGAATAGTTTCTTTTCAAAAGAATAATTGGTTAATTAATACAACGATGGGATGCGATTTCTTTTTCCATCTAACATTTAATTTCTCTCGAAGAACGAGAATTTTTAGAAAGAAGAATTATTTACTTTTCCACTTAAATCGATAACGAAGAATTAATTAAGCGATTATTCGTAACGTTATGTGAATAATATCGCGATAGAAAAAAAAAAAAGAAAAAAAGATCGTAAGAAGTATATGAGCGGTGCATTCCTGCCGACCCTTCGAGACGTTTAATCGAGTTGCAGCTGCGTTAAATCCAGACCTACCGGAATAAGCCAATTATTATAGCGTACATGGGAGAATTTAAGTCGTTGCTCGAGTTAAATACTTTACAAGAGTCACGCCGCGCTCGTGAAACCGGTGAAATCGTTTAATAAACGCAAGGAAAGGAGCGCCGTTTCATCGAATGAAACCTCGCGCGTATAAATTCTCCGATTAATTATCGGCTTAAGATTATTTCCACAACTTGATAAATGAACTTGACAAAGAGACTAAAAGAATAATACAAATTATGCATCATTCAACTTTCGCTATTTCCTGAATACGGAGAAAAATTCTTTGTCCTTGCCTCGTCGAATGTTTCATCATTCCTGTCTCACGCGTTCCACTCGCCTCGAATTTGAATAGGCGAACCAGGTGCGAACAATCGAAGCCACGATCAATTAGCGGGCAGGTTGCGAAATCCAGATACGAATTATAACAGTCTGAGCCGGCTCTCCCCCAATTAAATGCCAACACACGTGCGAAAGGTTGAAACCAAACCTTAAACCCGTGGAAATGGAATTTCCAACCGTTCGAACCCGGGCTCCCGTTAATAATCGCGAAGGTAAGAAAATGCAGAAAAATTCGATTCGAGCAGCGCGTCCGTACGCGTAAAAATACGGCCGAGGAATTTCTGTGCGCCGGCAAGGACGGCGATAAATCATATAATATCTGTAAACGGTGCTTGTAAGACGCGAGAGGGGTCCGCCTCTCTTTGCTCTTTCGTGTATAATACGCGAGAGGAGCGGAACACGAGCGGTCGTATGTCCGATCCTAACCACGTATTACGTGGAACACGTGTACTCGAGGAGGAGGCGAGGGAGAGGAGAGGAGAGGAGTCGTGAGGCGCTACCGGATGTGCAGCAACTACTGGCGGAGGATGGTTGGAATAATGCGAGTTTGGATCGTTCGAGACGAAAGTAGGGTTGTTTTTTCCACGTAAGAAGCAGGTCGAAGAAATTTTGTGATTAAATGAAAAGGTTGGTTTCTTTTTGAAACAATTTTTAATTTTTAGCTATTTCTTCTCCATCTTGTTTCACTCTTGAAACGCGGCTTTCAATTATCAATATTCGACAAGATTGGATGCTCGTGCGAGCAAATAAATTCAGAAAAAAACGAGAACGTTTGAAATTTATGTATACGTTTGGCCTGCAATTATCGTGGATTATTTTGTATTGAGGATATAAGAGATGGAAAGAAGGAACTTTTGATATATACTCGATCGACATAGGATAGAAACTTGGAGGCAGGTAAACGCGGCCGAGGCGGGTTCAGAAGGAAGAGCTGGCAACTGGTCATTAACAGGTTTCACGAGCGAGGATGTGGCTAGACAAGCCGTGCATTTTTTTCCCCTCCTTTCGATCCTTTTTTCCTTTTCTTTTCTTTTTCAAATTGAGAGGAAAAAGGAAACGAACTCGTTTCCTCCTCGTGGCTGCCACTCGCTGCCACCCCATATACGTATATAGTTAAATGAAAATTTCACTCGACGGATAATCGAAGTTGCGTTAAGAAGATGGACAGAGAAACGAAAATTACCGCCTGAAATCTAAACGTCTTAAGATATTTCGAAAGTATATTCGATTTATCGCGAAATTCTCGAACGAGGCTATTAAGCGTCTTTACCGCAAGCGTGTTACCATCTTTCCTTGTTAAAACAGGCGATATTCGTCTTACACGCATGACGTGGAAAAATGAAACTCACTATAATTACACAAAATAATTTATATATCGTATAAATATCAATCTCACGGCTCGAGTTAAGATGAAACGTAGCTTTATCGATATTTATTAGAAATCGCTCTCTGCTAAATTTAATTTCTCGAATCGAAATAACATCTCCTTCGATCTCCTCGTCCTCGTCCCCTTTATTAAACAAAGATTAAACATTCCCTCCACGGTAAATGATTGGATACATTTCATCCTATCCGACTCGTTATTATATAAATAAATAAAAAAAAAAACACGTGTCTTGAACTGGTTCGACACTCGAGCGAACAAAAGTTGGCAAGAAAACCGTGCCTCGTCCCGTGGCGCGCGTCGAAACGAGTTTTCGCGTGATGGGAAACGCTCACCTTGCGGATCCTCCTCCTCCTCCTCCTCCTCCTCGAGGACCTCACAGACGCGGCGTGGCTGGAATCCTCCCGGCGAGGAACGACACGAGTGCCCGCTCCCAGAGACGTGAAAACGTGAGCGGAAAGCCCGTTGCTGTGTTCTGGAAGAAGGGGGCGCAGAACGAAACGGCTAATGGCCGCACCGTGAGAAGCGATCGATCGATCGATCCGAGATTGAGGCAAGAAATGATTTATTAAGTCGGATGGCGTGTAAACAACAAGGAGGAGGACTCGCTTGAGGGCGCAGGTGAAGGCAGACGATAATTGCCACGCTGTTTGCCGAATCCATTAACCGTCTTTGCTTAATCGCGTATTTTTGCATAGCCGATTCTCGACCAGCTGATGACGGTGGTGAGATGTCGATTATTCGAGGAAAACGAATACCGTCAAAAATTCAGATGTAGAGATCTTTAAGATCTCGGAAATATCCCTTCTCTTATTTTCCTTGTCCAATGATAAATCTTTCTTGTTAAGGCGCAGAGAGAGAGAGAGAGAGAAATTAAAAATTGTCGCCGAAAATAATGTTATAAATCGAGGGAGTTTGGTAATAATGCAAACGAACGAGGAGGGGGCTCGTCCTCTCCCTTTAATCCTTTTTTTCTCTCGGCCAATTTATCGGGCGCCCCTGTTGAACGGCCTTGCCGGAGTGGAAGGACGATCGAAACGACTCCCGGAATGCATCCGCTCGTGACCTTCTTCTCGGATGCACCGGTACCGAGGCGGTGATGCATACATGCACCTGCAACGGGTTTCGGCGTAACCGGTCGTAGACTTTAGGACTTTCACCCGGTCGATCGACGTGCAACGATCCCGGCAAAAGCAAACTGACGTCTTAACGGGACGATAACGCGCGCCAACTCGTCCACGAAATGGTGGATGTTGCGATGATCCTGTGATGGAACGACAGCGAGGAGAGAAAACGGGAAGATGTCTTTATTCTTATTTCGGATAATCGGCAGATTGGCTGGTTTTAGCATGTGAACGTAGGTAAAGAAGAAAAGCTAGAAATCGTGTCTCTGTGTACGTAACGTGGTTGAGGATTGTGTGATAAATTTGGCTTGGATCGGGGTGTAGTTACATTCGTTAAGTGTTTATTTGTATGGCGATACGTTAGTTAAAAATGGTTAAATGGATATATTGCAGTATCTCTACGTAACGTTCTTTTTTTTTTTTATAGTATATTCGTGAAAACGAGAAGGTAAAAGGTATTTTTAAAGGAATTACGGAATTATTCAAGGGTTGGAAAAAATTCTTTCAAGCGCATTTTCACATCGGTTGAAAACTTTATTCCTAACAGATAGACGTGAACTAGCTTAACTCAACCGGCTGTGAGTCGATACCTTATACGTGCAGCTGACGCGATTACTGGATTTTCTCCTAATACGGATTTCTACGCTTAGCATCGTCTCGTAAACTCCCACTGGTGTTGTGGCCGCAGTCACAGCTGGTCGGGAAAGATCTGGTTTCTCCGCGGTTGAGAAAACGAAAAACTTCCAGGAAGGAAGGTTCATACATTTTCATACAAAAATGATCTTTTTTAACGATTATATATTCGGATTCGTACGAAACGAATTCGCGAATCAATCACCAAACGTGTAAAATATTCCGTCCTGATGATGCACACAATTTCTCTGACGATGGTAAATTATTCGAATTGCAAGAATGGAATTCGTTACATCAATGCGAATTGAAAACATAAACACGCGATTTGCAGATTCCAAACAATGTTCTTTTCCCCAAATTCGATCCCGAAGCGAAAGATTATTTTTCCGCCAAATATAACGATCCCTCCCCTGAAATTCCTGAGGTTTACCACGATTCAATTGCCTCGAGAAATATTCGGCTAAGGTTTATTTTGAAAGCACTCGCCGATGGCAGTAACTGTCCATGGCGACTATTTGGTGAAGCCCACGGTTCTATTTCGGGGAATTCCAAAACTTTGGTATTCGCGTGTTCCCGGATACAGAGGGAAAACGGGCTCGCAGCTGTCACGGTCAATGCGGTAGGTCAGTTGTTAAAAATATCATTCGTAAATACGCGTGTCAATCCATTTTTAAAAGATTCGAGACGTTTCTTTTTTGTTTCACTATTTCAATCGATCCGTTACTTTGTTTTCTTTACCAGCCAAATATTGAAACAATCGTAAAACAAAATGTTATCCATACTATTATTATTCATCATTTATTATTCATCCTTTCACGTTTATCTCGAGAAATTCTCGAATTCTCAACTAATACAAGTCATTTTTCGATAAATTAACCGGTTAAACGTAATTCTTTCAAAAATGGGAACAATGTCACTTCGAATAAAATCGTTTATTCTATCTGTATCGATTTTGCGCGTCAAATCAGTTCGAAGGTGATCTGAGAAGCAATTCGCGCATTGTCACGCGTGAATTCGTTTAATTTCGGCCCGGAAATCCCGCATGGCTGGTCTCGACCATATTCAAAAGGCCCAACAGCTTGAGCAGCTGATGGGTCACGGTACGAGAATAGTCGGGCGATAGTTATTTCGGGTCCCTTTATTCCTCTACCGTGGTTGCTCAGGCGGGATCGTTACTGGGGAGCTTCGGTTTAGACGAGGATTTGTTGTTTCTCGCCTACACGCGAGAGTTTTCACGGAAAAGGCCGCTTTGAAAGGCTTCGATCCGCCGTTATAAAACGCCACCCGGCACCTCTTCAAAGCTCGACCCATTTTCCGTGGAATGGAAAGCCGGCCGGAAACTTAACTCCTTTGCCGCCCACCCTATCTGTTTATTCGATTATAATCGAAGCCTCGTCGTGGATCGGACGCATCTGCGCATCCGTGTTGCTGTTGATTATTGTGCGCGTTTCTTCTCGTGGCCCCTTTTTTCGAATGAATGGATATAATAATGGAAGATCGATTATAGATATTTCAAGGTGAAAAATCGAGAGAGAGTAAATAATATATATTGGATATATTCGTCTCTCTAGCTCTTCTCGATCTATTTGTTCGCCGATAAATGTACGAGCACTTTCGAATCTGTGTCGTCTCTTGCCGAGGCCCTTCTCGAGACTTCATAGAAACGCTGCTTTTGAAACGCATTCGATGAATAGAAGAAGGAGCGCCTTGGTACAATTCTTGTGTACAAAAGGCGTGTACGAGGCGGCTCTTTTCAGGTACACGTTTTCTGGTACCAGGTTCAAACCTGGTTCTGGAAGGATCATCCTTCCGTATTATTTTCTATTCTCGTGGCGTGCTTTGTCCGCCGTTGAAGAGGAAGTACATTTTCCACGCTTGATCCATCCAGTAATATCGTGCGAGCAAGTCGTTCACGATGATTTCCATCGAGCGAAATACAATTCGTTCTCGCGTTATTTCCTTTTCTCTTACTTAACAATTATTTCCAATATTATAGAAGAGTCGAAAGTTGTGCGAGGAAAAAGATTTATCTTCTAAAGTATTGTCTTTATCAAGTATTATAAATCGTAATATTTTTGAGAATAATTCGTTTCGTATTCTATTTTTATATTACTTTAGTTTCGGTTTGAATTATAACAATGAAGTATTGAAGTAGATGAAACAAATAGTTAATATACTTTCATTTTACTTACATTGCATCGCGTTATGATTCTCAATTTTTTTCATGTTTTACGTTTTAATTTTTAATTTAATGTCACGCGATATCGCGTAACGAAATTAATTAAAATTCCACGGGGAGGAGGGCTGAAATCACGGAAGTGGAAGGTATTTCCGTCACCTAGCACGCACATGCGATTACGCTCGCACGCCCCTTCTCAGTCGAAATTATATTAATCCGTGGAAATTCACCAGCGCCTCGATCGATTTGCCACTCCCTTCTATCCGTTCCATGAGAACCCATCTTGAAAATTCGTGTTTTTTAAAAAAAATCCCGAAAGCTGGTCGCGAACAACCTTTCATTAAAAGAAGATGGACGTGCGCGAGCCGATCGAAGAAAATTATTAGACGCCGACATTTAATCCCATTTCCGAGCCATATTATAATCTCGATCATTAAGACTCGATTTCACGCGGAATATGTTACGCTTCCACGATTCTTATTTTTTTTTTTTTTCCTCATTAAAATCGCGAAAGTGAAACTTCCTTCGTTTCCTTTAATTCAACCTTTCGTATTCCATTTATCGATCGATTAAACTCACACTCTTGCCAAAATAAAATCCCAAATTCAACAAATTCCATTCGTAATCGTCGTTCGAATCGATCAAATTAATCGTCTAAAACGAGTGATGAGCGATGACCTGTTATCCGAGGACACGATCGGAAAAATCAAGATTCGTATACGAAAATTTTAATCTAACCTTTCATATTCCATTTATCGATCGATCCTTAAATCATCCTTCCCATAAAATAAAATCCCAAATTCAACAAATTCCATTCGTAACCATCGTTCGAATCGATTAAATTAATCGTCTAAACGACTGATGAGCTTCCGCGATCGATCGTTCGTGAGATCGGCCACCACGTGGGTGTGTTGTTGGAGAAATCGGCAGCAAAGGTGCAAACCGATTGCATCGATCCACGTTAATAGCGGCACGTAACGCGTCCATTCGCGCACACATCCCCGGTGTGGATAAGGCCATTATCGTGGCCGGCCTCTCCTTGCGAGTCGTTAGAAAGTCGGTTTGTTGCCGTTAATGAAATAATCGATAATAAATCGTGCGCCCGTTTTATCCGGCGCGCTTTTAGAAGAATTTTATCGATCAACATTTCCACCTTCGAACGAGAATTAAGAATGAATTAGATGTGTTGCAAACATCGAAACACCATTTTTTGCCGAAACTGGTGGATGCTTGTTGCGCCAAATTAATAATAAATTGGAATTTGAATAACTATTTGAACCACACTTTTTTTTACATACGCGACTATTTTTGATATCATATCTTCTAATCGAGTTTTATCGTTTCCGCTCACGAAGTTTCAAGTTTACGATATTATTTCCACCGATTTTTCTCGAGGTATCGAGGCGAGGCGATCGACACGAAATCGATTTCAATTTCTATAAAGGCGAGCCGCGATGCTCGACGGCCGTTTCACCGAGATTCGCCAAGAAGATGTTTCCCATCGGTCTGCCGGGATGCAATCACAATATCTGACGCGGCTAAACTGCAATTTCGTGATCGTTGGAATAATTCACGGCGTGTTGTTGTGTATGCGTGTGCAGCCACCAAAGGGAGGATACCTCGTTTCGCATCGTATACACATATCGAAACATGCATAATAAGACGTGGGCTGCAGTCTCTCACGTGTTGGAGGGGCTTCCGTGGATCGACACGATCCAGCCTTTCGCGATTCGTTGCTTCGTGTCGATCGAAGATCTATGTATATTATCAGTATGTACAACGTGAATATGATAATTCGAATTGCCTCTTTGTTGCACGGGAAAAATGTTTCGATGTTCGCGATATATCTAATTCGTAATTTATACATTTTCTTCGAATTATAGATTTTACACTTGTATCCTTCTTTTCTTTCATCTTTATTTCGTAATTTCGTTCATCTCTCGTTCTTTCTCGCGATCTTGGTGAATCCGAAATCTTATCTTTACAGAGAATCGTGTAATATAATGTGATGGGATATCTTGGAGGGTCGGCTGGACCAAGGATTATATTTGTACATGGAAACACAATTTTAAGGAATAATAAAGCCATTATGAGGCCTGGATATAGTGCGTGACAGGTGTAACATTGGTGGGCGTGTATAAGAGGGAATATTTTCACGCGAAAATACGATTTAACAGGATGGAGGCGTTAGCCACTTACTTAGATAGCAATACGGAAGCGGCTAATTATATAATACTATTTCGAATGTGAGTTTAACTGAGTTCTTTTTTTTCTTTCTCCAACAAGATTTAAGATTACATAAAAATGTATATATATATATATATATATATATATTGTATTTTTCTAATCCTAACTTTAAATTTTTAATCACTCGTACACAATAACTTTTAACGCGATTATCGAGATTAATCGAAGCGAAGAAAGAAATCAATTTTCCTTTTTTTTTTTATTTACAATCAGATTGCGTTCGCGTTTAAAAATAAACGGGTATACACTTTCGATCGGTATTTTACAGACTTTCCAAGCCCCCCCCCCCCCCCTCATTTCTCATTCGAACGCGCAGGTTGCACGAATGTTGCGCAACGAGTTGAATTAATTAACAGGATATGTAAGTTCCCTTGAACGTTAAATGCACGCGTCATCGCGGTTTGATACGAGCGAATTGGCGAACTTGGTCGGTCTTCTGCGGACGGGTGGAGAAATCGGTACACATAGGCGAACAACGGTGAAAGCGGCTTAATTAACGGCATAGGTCGCGCAAAACAAAATTCGCCTAGAAAGCGAAAGATGACACGCTTTATTTTCACGGGACGCTACCCTGAATTTCCTTCCGGCGCCGCTTCTTTTGCATAAACCGTGATTAGAGATAGATTCAGACCGAAGATTCTCGTTTCCCTCGATTTGGTTTACTTTCTACTAGTTTTTTTCAAGCTTTTTCTCGCTCTCAACGCGTTCTCGAAAATTTAAAAGAGAGAACGTTTCGTGAGAGAAGCGATAGCGATCGAAGTTTCGATTTTGAGGTTAAATTTGGCGGCATCTTTTTACACGTAAAATTAAAATAGATTTTTGGTAACACGGTTGAAAAATAGTTGAAACGGTTGCGAAACTTCGTTCAAACTGGGCTCGTCGGCCTATCTCGGTCGAATTACGTTAATTATACACGTCAACCGCGCCTTTCTGGAATCAGGAACTGTTTAAAAACCGTCAGAAAATTACGCGATAATTAAAGAGCCTCCTTTTCCAGATACCCGTCGTGCATACTTTCTCCAATAAAAGTGTTGACTATGCTCGTTCACTACGATCGTTAACTCGATCTAGTTACTTATTTCAGACAAATTAAGTTGTAGGTCAATTTTATCGATTCGGACTACTTTTGTGGAAACGATCTTATTCGTTCGTGACAAACGTCTATTAAACAGTGAAATTTAAAGAAATGCTTGTACAAGTAATTGGAGGAGATATCGGTTTCCATTTCGAGTTGAACTTTCAACTGTGTGTGATCGATTTCAAGATATTGCTACATTTACTCGATTAACATTATTGCACAACGTTGATCAACCCTTCTGCCTGTTCATGGCCCAAAATTTTCATCGATGCAACGGAAAACAATGCATAGAAGCATCTCACCGTTGAAAGTAAACAATACATCATTGTTCCAAACAAATTCAAACGTCGGAGTGTCTCGAAAACCCTTAATTATCAGGCTTATTTGCAACAAGCTCTCCTTGAGGCCAATCCTTGTTGTGCGCGACTCCGAGCACCGAATTCCTCCCTCAGCCTGCTTTGCCTCGATGTCTTGTTTACTCTTGCTTCGAGATCACGGCCCCTGGAAGAAGAACGGAATGAAAAAGCGAGTCAACGACATCGGGGAACGGAGGTTGCCGCTCCGATCGTAAAAGGATTTAGTGCCGGTTCTGGGACGAGGTCGTTCCCGGAGATGACGTAGTAAAATTTACAGCGGGCGTACGGCCGTGAAGGCCTTCTTCCGATCTCCTTGCCTCTGATACCTTTCCGCTCTCTGGAACCAGATCTGGAAAAATGGCTTCGTTGCCTGCGAGACGTGTACGGCGAGCGTTTAAATTTGATTTATCATCCCTGGAAGTTTCGAGATTAAAATTGTTACGTACAGTTGAAGTGTGTTTTTGTAATCGGATCACGCATAAAGTAGAAACGATTTCTATTGCGACTATAGTCGTCTCTGCACACGAAGATCGGAGCTATCTTTCTCTGGAAACAGCGTAGCATCGATATTTTTTTTTTCAACAAACATGGTAAACGCGGATAGAATCGATATTCTTAAAACGAGATTTTATATTTCAATAATTGCATGGTGGCGACGAGGGAAACGGAATGGAAGAATCTAAAAGGATCGTTTTCACTTTCGCGAATGATAAGTTGGGTTTTTTTTATTTGAGAAAAAAGAAGAAAGGAAACGATGGAGGAGAGATAAGAAATCGGTAGCCGCCCTCGAACAAGTCTGCCTTGCCCTCGGCCTGCAACTGCAACCACGGCGGCAGACGCGGTCGTTACGGCATTAACGCGTAAGTGCATAAGTGTGGACCGTGGTCGAGATAGAGCCGCTCGTTCCACCAGAGGAGTCTAGAAAACCGGGAGAGAGAAGGTTGCAGAGAAGGCTGTAAAACGATGCAAACGGCCGGGGTGAATGCACTTCTTCTCCTCTTCTCTCTCTCAACTTGGATGCGCCGTGACTCCGAGCCGGAACGAATGTCGCAGCCGGTGTCGAAGCCTCGATGTAACGTGGATACCCCCGAGGCTTTTAGGAAGCCCCTTTGACACTCCTTTCGTCACGATTTTTCCCCTCTTCTTCCCATTCCAGAATTACACTCCCCGTTTCCTCCTCCGTTTCCACGCGATAATATTACGAACCTGATTAAGTTTCGATACGATCTCGGCCGATTGTTTTTCTTTTTCCAGACTTCAATTAAGAGATTTTGAAGAGATGTAATCGGATTGAAACGGATTCCGAGAAGTTGCGAGACGTTAGAAGTCGATAGTCGATAAATGCGAGGCTCGCGCGTGTTGGCCTATTCGATTGATGTTAAATTCCGTGTAAGCCATAAGTGAGAGCAGTAAGCGCGGATACACTTTGGATGATAAAATTTATCTCGCACGTTTAGAAATTGAACGTTTAGTGCGATGGCGAACGTATACTTTGAGGCGAAGTACAATTCGAAATAGCAGTGTGTTACAGCATCATATTTCACAGGGATTTACGCGATATTCACTATTTGGTCGCTCGTATCAACGGTTTACACGTTGATGGGATTTGTTCCTTTTCATTCCTCGGCGCCGTGATTTTGTGGTTTACAGCTTAATGGCACGATAAACGAGCATTAAAGGGATCCGCGCAATATTTGGACAGATAAATTACGCATTACGCGCGTAATTTTTTTTTTTTTTTTTTTTCAAAGGCGCATCGACTCCACCTTAATGTAGTTGTGCAACAAGCTACTCTATCCCCCGTAATCCGTAATAAGCGAATCGAAGTCGATAAAGATTGCGCGTAACACACTCTTGTCGAATAAACTTGCCGGCTGTTTTCTACTCGCGATAATCGTAAAATTGTCAAGCAATTCTATCGATATTTCTTCTAATTAATGGATAGATAAATCGATAAAACGAATCGTGTAACACGGATAATATCGTTCCATAATTTAGTTCAATAATTGATTGGAGCGTCAGCGAGGAAGGGAATAGAAAGTTGTGGAAAACAATTGTAGAAAATGAGGGAAAATGGATCCTGGCTTGATCTCAATTTGATCTTCTGGCTTAAAGGATCGCTTAAAAGAAACTCGCGCTCGTGGGAAATGGAAAAAAATTATTCGCGATCTACGATCTGATCCGTGGGAGTAAAAAGTAAAGTAAAAAGATAAAAATTTGCGGGATAGGATAAAGAATACTCTACAATCCCCAAACAATCGACTTTGCTTGTCAGCATCACGATTTACAAATCGCATCTATCTCGTAAATTGTATAATTGAAAACAAAAATTGGATGTCCATATTGAAACGTCATCGTCGACGATTCAACGTAAAATAATTACAACAACAACGATCCTCCAGGCTATCGAGCGAGGAAAATAAAATCGCAGGCAATAAAGAAGTCGTCACGTCGTCTGGGGATTGGATTTAAAGCTGGGAATTTGCATTTCGCGATTCCCAAGGAAACTCGGTTGGAGATAATTAAGATTCCCGCGGCGCCGCGTTAATTTTCGACAACAACATCCGCGTGATTCGTTCGCTATGATGCAAATTTCGGAAAGACGAGACTCTCTCTCTCTCTCTCTTGTGACACGAACTTTACTGAGAGAGAGACACTGGTTCCACTCGCGTCTTCTCACGAGGCTCGCCGCATATCTTATCCAACGAGCAAGGTGAACGAGGTAAATTTACGATCTTCTATCCGTTTCTATTGAAAGAACGCAGGCTGCACGAGGCCGAGCGCGCTCAACCACGTTGTGCTTTCTGATTTCTGAGGTGAGTAGAGACGGATGGTGATCGCAGAGTTACCATTCTTTTCAACGCGTTGGTGTCGATCGTTGCTACGAATAGGTGAAGAATTTCAAATTGTGTCGTACTTTCGAGCGGATCGAATTCCAATTACGGTAAAGCAAACGTTGAAACGAACAGAGATGAAGGATACTCGCATCTTTTCAATTCACCAAACATCGCAATAATCTCGAAATAATCCGACGAATAATTCCACGAAATTCGTAAAGGCGTATAAATCGCTCACAGTGTGCCATTCAGTGTGATCCGTCGAAAGGCTCCTTAAGTTCTCGACAATGAAACTCGCCTGTTCAACGATAATATCCGCACGAAAATCGGTGGAAACAATGCCCTCGTTGACGATCGATCTTTCGTTTCCCTTGCAAACGAGGCGTGTAAAATTCTTGTCCGGAACGTGTGCAAGGTGTTTGGAGACACGCGAACAATGGGAGGCGCAGAGTCTGGTTGCGCAACAGAAGAGGGAGGGAGGAGAGAGGCGGGTTATTTCGTGGCATTCCTCGCGGTTCCGCGACAATGGAGCGTTACGTTGTCACCGGGTCACGAGACGACGTCCTGTCTCATGAGCACAATGACGAGCCGAGGAATTCGACGAGGAGCAAATAGACGCGGCTCCCTGGCGGATCTCCCACGAGAGAGCGGCCACCTCGAATATCTCCCTGCAACTGACGGATGACACTGCCGTTATTTTTCACTCTGTTGCAAATTTTCAAGCTGTTTTCCTTTTTTTTTTTCTTTTTTTTTTTTGGATGATCACGATTTTTCGTTCATTCCTTTTATTAATTCATTGTGCGCGAGTATCGATCCTGAAAAATCACGACGATGCCTGACAATTTCTGCTGTCGAGCGCTAAGACAGTCGGTGAACAGTAATAATAATCCAGAGTCCAGGTCGAGTCGCAATTGCGCGATTAACCTCTGCGTCCCACGCGGGAAAAAAGGCGGTTTCCAAAGCGGTAGAAAGGGGATTCAATCGTACTCCTCTCCGCCGTTGATCGGCCGTAATTGAGTAATCGTCGTCTCCTACGCGTCGCACGCCCACCAAGGCGACGAGGGCAAAGGAAAGTGTTTCGAAAGAGGGCATAATTGCGAGCGGCGCGTTAATTGGATCGCCGCGATTGCCACCTGGTCATCGGCCCGCTTTGTCGGCGGTGTAATAACGCGTAACAGATGTCGGATAAGGGTTGCTATTCCCACTGATTCGTGTGTTTCCATCTTTTTCTATCTTCTCCTCCTTCCTGGAGAAAATCGGACGACGCCGTTTGATAATAGATCAGATTTAACAATGGCGGGTGGATCCCATCGAGTTGGATATTCAAAATTTTTACAATCATACAGACGAACGTGTATCGTGTATCAAGTCTGGAATAAATAGATGGCCAACTTTATTTATTCACGGATACACTCGAGAGAATGTTCACGTGGACGTTTTACCAAACAAAGCGATATACGATAACGCGGTATGAAAGCAGCACTTCACTGGCCACTTCAACCTCTCCAGAACCACCTCTTCCCATAAACCCGCAACAACATAAACAACCGTATTTCTTAACCCGTATTTCAACGACATCGCTTCTCTCTATCGCAATATCCACTTAACATCGTCGTCGTAGCATTCGCCCTCTCCACTTAGAAGGGAGATTAGAAGCGAAGCGTAAACGCCTCGGTCGGTATCGCCGAGCAGAGGAAACGTTAATTTCCCCCAAATAGTTTGGCGAGTGTGCCAGATGACGGCCGTATACATGCACGCGTATATACACGCGGAATTCCACGGGCCACCACGATTTCCTGGTTCAAGTGCAACTGTCGAATATACGCGTGTATATATACATTCCACGGGCTTCCAAGGAATTTAGACGACACGGAAAACGAGCCGACGTTTCGTTGCATATCGTTGCCGCGTATTTATGCGCGGCGCATTTATTACGCGCGCCGACGTTCCTCCATCTAATAACCCCGCAATACACGCTCGTGCGCATGCGCCCGTGGCCCGTTACTCTTCTCCCCACTCCTCGTGCGTTTCGCGCCCGTGTCACGTGTTTCTCATTTTCAATTGTGGCCGCCCTCCACGATCCTCTCCACTTCCTCGATTCGAAACAGTTCCACGTCCGTGTAATTAATGCCACGGGTGACTGTCACGCGCGGGGGAGAGGGAAATTGAACTCGCGAAAGATTGGCCGCCGGCAGCGGGGATCATTTGTTGTAACTCGAGCGTGTAACGCCACGGGATATTGATTGCGATCCCGTATTTTATTCGCTCGAAGAGAGAGAGAGAGAGGAGGAGGAGAGAATCGTTTCGAGGTGCACCATGTTCGGAGGATACGTCTTTCAGGGTGCTCGATTAAAACGTTAGAAATTAGGACGGAAGTAAGGCGGGCGAGGCGAGATTGATAATGAGTTGGTTGAAAAAGTGGCTCGATTCGAGGAATGCTTATCGAGAGTACTAAGCACTAATTCACCAGTCATAAATCATCGAGCTGATTACTTGCGCAGACGGTTTGCCGCCGAGCATATCTAATTTCCAAGTATTTCTAAGTCTTCTTAGAATTCTTGGAATCGATATTCATCGATATTTCGTCCACGCCCAAGAAATGGAAGATTTATCGAAGATTTCGCGGTATTATATATATATATTTGAAAAACGAAAAAAAGAACATCATCGTCATCGTTCGAAATCCTCGTTCGATCGTTTGAGAATCGTGTCGCGCTTTGTATACCGTTAAAATTCTCATATATATATATATATATATGCACATATATCGTTTCATGAAACAGCTTGAAATAGCTAAACCCGGTATTTAAAAATCGAACGGTATTCCCGCAGCCGTGTACTCATTAACCGTACAATGCTCGCTCGTGGAAGTGCACAATGATGTCGACAGGTAACGTTTTCACATCATTTCTCTCCTTGCTTCTCTATTTTCCTCCCCGTGCACCACTCTCGTGTCGCTCGCCTTGTTCCACCGTCGTTAATTGTTGTCGCGGATGTCGGTCGGACATGGATTTCGCATAACGAGATTTCGCCGCGTGCAACGAACGGATGGATCCGATCGCTACGAAATAATAGCGAAAATATCCGTTTGGCGAGGAGCAGTTGTTGTCGCTGCATCGATCACGTTAAGGTTAATTATTAAAATTTAATATCGGGATTATTAAATTAGGCTGGCGTACACAATCGGAGGGAGAAACGTGAAACCGTTTCTGACACACGAGCCAACTAACGGCACTTGTTTCGTTACATATTGTACGCAATTTCTCTTCTCCGCCCGTCTCTTTTCCACTCTCGTCCCGAGTGTCACGAGTCTCTCGCCTCCTCTCTCTCCCTTGAGAGAGGAACGCATCTCGTTTCCTCCCAAGCTTGTCACCTCTAATTATTACAAAGGAGATATCGCTCGCCCAGAGAGTTTACCGTTGCGCGGGGGGACGATTTATGCGTTTCGTGAATTTTCAAATAATAAGATAAAAAGCTCGCGAAATATTCGACGAGATTCGTCGAATCGGAGAAATCATAAGGTCTGGAATGTTGTGTCTCGGAAGTTCGATTTCGCAACTCGGAGAACGGCGGGGAATTTTCGTCCATGAATTTAAAATTCCAGCATCGTTCTCGGTTTCCGCTTCCTCCCAAAATCAAAATGGACGATATATATTTCGTATTACGCGCGTGCGTGTTACACGTTTTGTTCCTGCAACAAGGATATTGGCTCGGATTTCAGGTCGTTTCAATCGACTCAATTCGCGGCGATTTTGATTTATCGAAAAATCGAACGTTCGATCGTGCATTCGATTCGTTTTTACAATATTAGCTTCGAGAAGTTTTCTGTCGTACGAAACTCGTTGAAACTCGGTTCGACCGGTCGCTCGGTTTCGTGGCGCATAATAAAACGAAGCGGCCAGGTATTGAGTAACGGTGTAATCGAAAGAAAATTGTACGGGTTTGGTTTTGTACAAACGTGTGCGTGGATGTACGTGGAGTTATTTCGTAAATGGTTGATAACGTTGAATGTTGTTCAAGTAAAAGTTGTCTTACGAAGAGAAATTTTAATGTTCGAGAGAAATCTAATCATCATTTACATTTTTTTTCTTTTCTTTCTTTTTTTTTTTTCGTTATACAGCGTCGATATACGTAATTACGTGTTACTTACTTCTCTCTATACCCAGTGGCTCGCGTTTAATGAAGGTTGGATGGCGTTGCTTTTTCCAACCGAGCGTATTCTTTTCGAGCGAATTTTTAATGCTTCGCAACAATTTTGCTCGATTTTATCGTTCGCTCCATATTTCGATTCGTCCACAAATACCGGCGAAATAAAATCTCCAACGCGAATGGACCGATAAATTGAAACGCGATTCCATCCTCGAAATTACGCGGCACGCTTGCGTAACGGCGATCCCGCGATTAATTCGTTCCACGGGATCGTCGAAAGATTTGGAAACTTTAATCGCGCAGTTTGATCCGGTTTACATCGTCCTCGATCACGATCGCGATCCTTTTATCCTATATATATATAATTCCCCGACAGTGTCTGGTTTCTGTAACACGCGTGCATCACGTGGAAAATATTTTTCAACGTCATCTTTCACGATATCGTCGTTTATTCTGTCGCTTCCTGTTCTTTTCACCAATTTGCTCGCACTCGCGTCACTCGTCGACGCGAGTTCCACGCGCTCGTTTATTTATTGGGCGATTTATTGGGCGTTGTTTCTTCTCTCTCTCTCTCTCTCTCTCTCTCTCTCTCTCTCTCTCTCTCTCTCTCTCTCGTGGAGAAGAAGAGAAGACAGGTTGCTCGAACGTGGTGGATGGAAGACGGCCGTTTTCACGGGAATATAAGTATAAAGTAGTAGGTTTCGTAAGTTTTGCGAGATTATGGAAGATGAGGTAAATCTTGGAGACGGTTTCGGGATGATTATCTTGGAACGGAATCACGGGGAGGGGAGCGGGTGTTGACGATGAGTCGTGAACAACGGGGGTGTTGTACGTGCATATTTTATGCCCGTCGGGATTTATCGTTCGGAGAAAGTGTACGGGATGTGTGTTTCACGGGTAGTTTGTCGGCTGTGAGTTAGGGTACGAGGCTAAGGTACGATCGGTGGCATTAAATTTTAAACGGCGACATTGACACGCGTGGAAATTAATTTGGCCAGCTGATGATATACAAAGCTTCTTATGTTGAAATTTCGATTTCGAATGTTGCGAATTTACTTACGGACAGTTGAAGTTGAATTAAACAAAATTGTCAAAGTAATTATCGAGGTGTGTGTTCGAGTGAAATCTAAAAGAAAAAAAAAAAAAAAAAGTCTAGGATTGAATATTATTAAAAAATTCAGTGACAAATTTTTTTCTCTCGAATTGTAAAGAAAAATCGACGTGAATAAAAGTGATAATGTTAATCGCGTGACACGTAGCAAATATTTACACGTAGAATTGATGAAATCGTCGAGTGAAGGTTCGTGCTATAGTAACCGTCACTGCGCAGTCGCGAGCCTGGAAGAGAGGGGAGAAATACGTGAAATACGAAATACATAATTAATTCCTCAGTCATCGGCCGTCCTTTGTCGGTGTAGTATCGTCGCCGTTGTCGTTTTGTTTTCGCTCGCGTTCGCGCGCCATCGAAACATTCTATCTTTTGCGCGCGTGTGTATATATATATATATATCGAAAAATAATATCAGTGCGATCGTTGACTCGATTTCAAATATTGATTATGATCGAAAAAAAATTTCATTTCGATAAGTGTTTTTAAGTAAAACGCGCGCTTATCTCGTGGAAATTTTTTAAATTTTTGAACGTGAACGTGATAGAAGAAGAAAGAAATTTTTGGAAATTTTCGATCCTGGTGTTGAAAGTGGTGTTCGTTTTTTGGAGTTTGGAGCGCGATACGAGGAAAGCGTGGACACGTAGAGTGTTAGAAACGTGAGTATTCGTCGAATATTAAATATTCCCGATATATGTCGATATATACTTTGTAATTGTTTTAAAATTTGATCCATTTCGAAATTATTATTATTATCATTATTATTATCATCATCATCATCATCATCATCATTTATCTTAATTACAACGAATAAACGAACAAATTTATTTTCCATCGCATAATCAAATGCGAGTCAAATTGCGTGCTTATCTCTGGAAATACAGTAACGCGCAATTACAATATACGACCACAAGCACAATTATCTGAAACGAATATTTTTCAAACGAACGTAACATGCCGAACGTAATTAAACAAAGTATACGAAAACAAATAAGAAAATTATTACCTTACAAATTCGATAACAACGTAATACATTTCGTACATACAAAACCCTATAAATTATCATTTCCTTGTGTTCTTTACAATTTAATTTCCCCATCAAATTTATATTTCGATTACTCTCTCCTTCTACAATTCATTCTCACCGCGCCGAATTTTTCCCATCTTATACGCTGAAATATCTCGATTTCGATCCAATTTCAATTTTCTCTCCGTCGTATATCATTACGCCTCTTATCTAATCTCCCATACCTGTTCCGAATATATGCCCGGAGATAAAGGAATCGAGAAAAACCAGTTGGGGTTCAATATTTAAAATCGCAGCTGGGATCATTAATCGTTATATTCGCATAAAATTAACGCCTACCACGAGAAACGAACGACGAAAATGTCGTGATACGGTATTTCTTTATTTCTTTCTTTCTTTCTTTCTTTCTGGTCAATCGCCATTCATTTATTCTCACGCAATGCTCGGCTCTCGCAGTTGTTTGATCGAGAAACAACTATCCCCTGGTTTCTGCACGTTACATTAGACTCGAGCGTACAAGCACGGCCTTTCCACCCGCTATTAACCGCGATACACACTCCTTTTCGTCGCACGCGCCGCGTGTGGTACGCTCGTGACCGGCTATTTCGTAAATTGGATTAACGGTCGTGCAGCTCGGATAATTGACCCGGCTCGTAATTCGTACCTTCGTTTCTCCTCGCCCTTTGCTCTTATCCTTCGTCATTCCGGAATATTCCATTCCGTTTTTGGAACGGTGGAGGAAATATTTCGCTTTTAAACACCCGATGGATCGAGTGAGTAGTTGTCGGAGAGATCACGACTTCAATTCGATCGTTATTGTATACGTAAAAATCTTGTATCAAAAATGGATCGTTTAAGAGCGTTTCATTGGTTAAACGAATCGAAACCTTCTTCTTCACTCGCGATTTTTCGTACACGAAAAACAGGATAGAAATTCGCGGTGATTGATACCCGGTTGTTTAAAATTCGGCGGCTGCCTTTCAGATCCCGTTTCGCCTGGCGCTACCCGATGACGCAGCTCAACCGTGCCGCGTTTCGAAAGGTCGAAAGGTATCCGAGTATTTATCCGGTGAACGCTTGTCCAGCCTAATAATTCGCTCGAGAATTGATAGATCGAATTCGCGCTCACTTTTGTCAAGTATTGCGACACTTTTCTTCTCGAAATCCTCCCGAAATTTTCCAATAAATTTTAATGCATCGGATGAATAAATTTCCAAGAATAAATTTATGATTTAATCAAAGTGGTTAGAAATTTTCGACGCTGCCCATTAAAATCGGCGGTAATTAAAATCTCCGTGGATTGTGAGATGCAAATGGGAAATTATTACCGTCTGCAGAGAGTATAAGTGTAAATGTTTTAATATATCCATGGTATTATTTAGAGAATCGTAGAGGATAAGGCGCAAAAGTTGATACGTAAAAATAACGAGCTTGTTTATGTTATTGAAAAAGAAGAGGGAGATTATCTTTGTTATTATACTCTCGTAACTTTTAAATTGCTTACAACGTAACATTTAAATAAACCTTAATTTTTGTTCAGAATCTTGGAAAAGATTCGGATTATTATCGAGGGATAAATCTACTGGATTAAGTAAAAAATATATATACGCATTTCTAATCAGTTTTCGATTCGTATCTTGTGTCGAAACACTGCACAAAAGTCCAGTTACTACGAATTGCGCAACCGATATTTCCCTTTCCGTATAGAGAATAAAAATTCCTCCTCCCCGTTTTGAATTACAACACGTCGGCGGAGAAACGGTGTTAATATTGACAGAGCCAGTTTCGACCGAGAATACAGCTCGTTACGTGACTCTAATAAAGGGATTCTGTCACGTAGATTCCTGTCTACACGTTCCTGTTTCTTTTCCACAACTATCGCACCGAACGAACCAACCTTTTCGATTCATTGTTACGCGGTATACTTTTTTCTTTTTTTCACTGTGTTATTAAAAAACTCGGTGGAAATAATTGTAGTGTCGGTTACGTAAGATCATTGACAGACCGAACACCGTCCTCGCGGTATAAATTGTTTTGATTTCCTTCGAATATCGTGTAAAAGGAGAATGAAGAAAATTACGTTTTCAAATATAAAAATCACAATGCGTCTCTTCGACGTTCGACATTCGATAAGTGTTTTTTTTTTTGTTTGTCTTTGAATTCACAGCTGATTCATAGCTGGATTTTGAAATCGTGATCGTAGAGACAGTTGAATCGGGGAGGGATACGCTTGTATCGTAGGCAAAATACACGGTTAACAACGTGTCTTTTCGTCTAGTCGGTGTTTACGTAACAACCGGTTGCGATTTCTTTTCCGGGTGCCAGCCAGCTGACCGAATCGTGGACGTCACTGGTCCCAGAGGAAATGTCGTAACGGTGGCTTTGTCAACATTTCAATGCTGGATAAATAAATCGATGAATAATCGGCTCAAAATTCGAATCGACCGGCGACAAAGATATTCTGAGAGTAAGTTTCTTTGTTCTTACGAACACGATAAATCGAACTTTATTTCGTCGCGCGTTTGACCTTGTAGAAATGCAAATTTTTCACGAAATACGCGTTATTCATCGAGGTCGTCAAGTTGGACGATGATTCACTTGCAATCTCGCGAGAGACATTATATGGAATATGTGTCCTTTTTTATTTGAAACACGATTGCAAGCCGTTATATAATCTTATTTGTTGTTTTCAACAAGTGAAATAATAGGTGGCAAGCTACAATCGTTATTAGTTACGTGAACCCATGACGTTGCCCTTTTCAACCACCGACGACACTTTTATTCTTCTATAAAATTAATGAAAAGTCATTCGTTTTATATAATAAAGTGATTCCGCAATAATCGGAAGATTGTTAAAAAATTTGGCAAGAGAAAGTGTAGATAGGGATAAAGATGTTGATAATTGTTGCAGCACGATTATCTTGCATCGCTCTTTACATGCATTTAATTTAATAATAAAAAATTGACTGCATCGCAACAAATCATCGTAATGAAACTGTAACGAAAGTGCGGCAAGAAAAGAGACGAATCAGAGAGGTTAAGATCGTAAGACGACGTAGCAGGATCTCGACTCCTCGCAGCCGGTCGTCCTTGCATCGTGAATGAAAGATGCAAGAGCTCCACCTACGTCTGTTTTCTTGCCTGTGAAATGTCACGCGGAGAAAGGCCAAGATACGTCGACCCGCACCTGTCTACGACTCAACATTCGACCCCCTTCTTCGATACTTTTTTTATTTATACCCGAATTTAAATTACCTACTGTCATTAACAAGGGCTATTTGGATTTTCAAAGTTGCAAGCAGTCCAGTCGATCGCAAGTGAAACGTACCGCGATAAAATTTGCACGAAATCCTCCCATTTTCTATTTTCTTACCATGTTTTCTAACTGTCCGTCGTTGAAAGATAATAAAAGTGATGTCATCGATCTATACCTATGCAAATCTCTTTGTCCCTGTTCCAAGGTCGTTTCGTCGTAATGCGACGTTGGCAAGGCACGTGCACTTGCCACGTGTGTGGATTTTTTAACAACGTGTAAGAGATTTCAAATTTTTGCATCGTTCAATTCTCTGACCGACTTTTTATTCATTTCTTTTTCGCTCGTAAAACGGATCTCGGCCATTCCTTTCATACCCTTCGAATACCTTGAACACGAAATTATCCACGCACGAATCGAATATCCTTTCGACGTAATGACGTCATACGTTTCTCCCGCGATGACTTAATTGTTTGATTGATATCGCGTTCGGGATGATGGAGTTGGCCTGAATTATAATCGACGTTTCAAAGTATCGCGCAAATATTTACATTAGAAGCGTCGATAGCGAATAAAGAACGATCCGCAGAATGTAATGTCGTCTCGGAAATTCGACCGAGGCAAGAATGTGCGCGTAAGTTGAACAATTGTAACTCATCGAAAATGTATATATTGTTTCGATACATTCTTACGATAATTTCGTTGTTACTTTAAAACGCGAAGGATCGTTAGATCGTTAGTGTCCTAATAGAGTAACGGAATGGATGGTGAGGTTTATTTTTATCTTTGCCAACAGTGGCGACGGTAATATGAATGAAATGAGACGATAGGCAGTCTGCCAAAGTCGGCGGCTAATTATAGCCAACGGGGGTGGAGCTGGAAGGGTTCGATCGTGGAAAGTCCCCGCCCAGGGAACGTCGTTTCCAACGTTCCGCTCGATTAATTGAAATTTATCACGAACGTCTTAATTTGCCTCATATTTTCGTGTAATTATCGGTCACGTGTGAAGCGTGTGTAACATTTTCGGCTTTTCAAATATAAATTTCCCAGCCCTGTCCCGGGCCTTAAATTTCACGTACCATGCGGCAGGCGATATGTTCATTTTCATCGATGGTTAACGAGGAAATTTATCAAATATTCTTCTCTATATATATATCGGTCAAAAGTTTGATCCATAATTATTATTATTATCGGGCAGCAATAAGGGATGTTCGAGATCAAAGATTTTCATGTTATCAAGTAGTAATTGACAAGGAAATTTAACAAATATTCCTTCGATATATCGATCAAAATTATTGTATCATTGAGTAATAATAAGGAATGTTTGCAATTCGAGATTAAAGATTTTCATGTTATCAATATTAACAAGGAAATTTATCAAATATCCTTTCGATATATCGATCAAAATTATTGTATCATTGAGTAATAATAAGGAATGTTTGCAATTCGAGATTAAAGATTTTCATGTTATATAATAATAATTGAGGAAATTTATCAAATATCCCTTCGACATATCGATCAAAATTATTATTATTATGCAATAATAAGGGATGTTATCAATAATAATAAACAAGGAAATTTCGATATATCGATTCGAATCGTTGGAATTCTTCCCTTACTACACTGCTCGATAATAATCCTCCAACAAGCCGTTGTACGTCAGTTTCACACGATGAGTGAACGGAGAAGAAAGACGGCCTCGTCTCGAGCTTAAAAAGCATTATCTCGACGCGACACCGGTTTTGATCCGGATGAATTCGTCTCTGCTCGATCCGTGACACGTTCTCAAGGTCCGGGTCGCGCGGAAAAAATGGCGGGACGAGGAGGACGAGGCGAAGAGGTTGGCATATGGCGAGCACGTGTTTCCGTGCATTACCCTAGACCGAAATACGGGTATAAGAGGATCGTGTGCGCGTACGCACGATGTATTTCTGGCGTGTTAGCACGCGTGTTCCACCCTGAATCCTCGAACCTTCGCCTCGAACCTGAGGGGGGTCGTAAAGATGGTTGATATTTCTCTTCGGGAATATCCTTTGTGGCCACCGGCGAGCTCGAGCTCGCTGCGATCGCCACTCACCGGATAAATGGATCTCTGTCTTCTATAATTATCATTGGCTTCTTCTCTGGGGGGGATTTCGACACGGGGCCGAAATTCGAGAAGGATTATTTTTCTCGCTTCTTTCCCTACTTTTAGACCCTCCTCGTCGATCGATCTTTTTCCTTTTCTTTTAATTTTGGAGAGAGAGAGAGAGAGAGAGAGAGTTAATCGTTGGAGGGGTCGTAGATTCGAGTGAAGTGAAGAGTTGTAAATAAATTCGAGAAATGGAGAAACTTTGGAAAGTTTAAGAAATGTGATGTGCTATAAGTTGTTGCTATAAGTAGACGAATATTATCGGTCAATTAATGCGCGATGTTACGATGAATAACTCACGGATTTGAAGGGAATTGCACGATATGCCGATATTACACCGTGGTGGCGTCCAGTTCAACTTAGATTTTCACAAGATAATCCCCGATAATTTGAATTGCAAAAGTGTATCAAGTTTAATAAAATGTTTTGCTTGTATATAAATAGACGGAATTGTACAAGATGCAAATTAAATCTTGCAAACAATCTAAAAGCGAAATCTTGGAAGATTACGATCAACGAATCAGCGAGGATATTTAATTGTTTCAAGACACTTTTGAAAGTCGATCGATGCGAGAAGAACGGGTCACGTTTGAACAAGGTAACGAAACAATCGATCGTCGGTGTTTTTTCCTTTCCCCCTTAATTACGCGTATACAAAGATGGTAGAATAGGAGGCGGAATTCCATAAATGTCGCGTATTCCGTCGAGACAATTGGGCAATTATATAGAACAATGTGGCGTGCGTTTAATTGATAGTAATTTCACTCGAACAAGTTGGGATCGGTTTAAAATATCTTTTCAACCGTGGAAAGAAAAAACTATTTTCTAGGCAATTCGAAAGTCCGTTGTCGGTCCAAGTTTCTCCTAATTGAGAAGTTCGGTTTGGAAAAAGAAAAAAAGTGAACACGGTTTCAGGATTATTCCTCGGTGAAATTCGATCGAAGCGAAAGTGCAACTTTTCGTGCTTAGATAACGATTACGCGGAATAATAATGTTATGCGACGAAGAGATAGATGATTTTCAAATATTCTTCCAATATTTTCTCGCCCCATATTTATTGTTTTTGCAAATATTGTTAATTGGATGACTTTTCTCGAAAAGAAAAATGCATATGTATTGTGTTCAATCAAAACATTAAGAAAACGGGATCTCTCTCTCTTTTATCCAATCGTTCAATCTTGAACACTCTACTTCTTCTTTCTTTTACTTCTCGAAACTTATTATTAAGAAACGTGTCGTTTTTAAATATCTGAAAGAAAGAAAAAACGAAATCAAAACGACGCATAAAAATTGCAACCTCGCGAAACGCTCAATCGAGCCTTTTTCGTTCGAGGCGGCCAATTAATATCTCGTAGAAAAAGAAAAAAAGGAAAAAAAAAAAAAATATCCCCAGATAATTGTGATGATAATGGTAAAAATGATCGGTGAAAACAGGGACGGGGATCCGGAGGTGGTTGACGTCTTGACACCGATACAAACGATGAAAATTTTCTACTTGGCTCGCATCGTTCGATCGCGCACGCATCGCGCGCTGCCATTTCTTCGCCGCCGACGACCCACTTCACCGCCAAAGATCGGCGGCGTCGCGGCGGTTTTCTCTCCTCGACTGTGGACCGACTCGCGCGGCAAGTGCAAGTGACACACTTTGATCGCGATTCGCCTCGTGTCGCTTTCGAACGCTTCCGAAAAATGAGGTGGAAAAGAATTTGATTAACGGCCTTCGATCGCTTCTCCTTCTCAATTTTTCGCGCGAATTGAATTAACTCTTTGCACTCGTGTTATATATTCAAGAAGATTGTCAATTATATTACGATTCAACGTTTCAGCCGAAAGAAATTTGAAAAGTGCATAAATTTTATCTGCATCTCAATCAGTGATCTTTCGTTTTATTTTATATATACACACACACACATTTAACTAAAAGAAAACGTCGCAACAAGAGTCCCTGGAACGTGATATTAACGTAAATATATGTATTTATAATAGTAAAATAATAAGATAGCGACAAAATTTGCGGATTCAACGACGAATCGTTCATGTTTTTTCTCTCTTTCTCGATTTATTTTTGAGAATCCTACCTGACCTTTTCACGAAAAAATCGGCAAAGGATATCCCAGCGTTTCCACTCGATCGATCAAAGATCCCTTCTTCTCTGTTGCACTTTGTTCGGTAGCCGATTATCGTGGAAAGATCGAAGGATTCTCACCGTTGGGAAAGCCGTCGATGATTTCGATGATTCGACGATTTCTTCGACCCTCTGGCGCGAACCCCGCCCGACGTGTACGCGAGCTGGCACGCGAAACACGCGGAAACGCGAGACCACGGCATTACATAAGATTTATCTGGCGTTAGTTCAACGAGTCGTGGTGTCCGCTCCTTCTTTTGGGGAACGTTTAGGGACGCCACTCCATCCTCCGCCTAATTAATATCCGCGAATTAATCGCGATTTAATCCCCATGGACGGCCGGTATTTCGATCTTTTGGACGAATGCTTGTTTTCTTCTTTTTCTTTATTCAACCAGATTCCGTTTGATAATGCAGATTTTCACGGATATTTAGAGTGATTTAGATGGGCGAACGCTTTCGACCAGTTGGAGCAATTCTCCAAGTATTCGAGTAACTTGTTGGGAATCGATATATCAGAATACTATATCGAATCGTTTAGTGATGAACGTTTAGTAGGAATGGAAGAAGATCGCATTCGATATGACGAATTGGAGAAACAAGATAAGATCAAAGATCCTTTCCAAGTAATGTATATAATGCGAGAGAGTAACTCAAAATTCATCGAATTATCGAAGTGCAGAGAAAACCATTGTCGCTTCGTTTCATTTAGATGAATTTCCATACTTTCTAATTCGATAACAAGATTCTTTTTATCATCGATTCGAGAATATGACAGAATCGTATCGTGTGCTTAAAATATCATTTTATATTCTTCGAATCAATATTGAATCGATCGTGTTCGTTCTTTCTTGGTCGAAAAAGGTCGGTTAATGGAAATTGTAAAGTTTTTCGTAGGAAGGATTGATTGAAACGCGTGATTGGAACGTGTCGTATAAAGGAATTCCCGGTTTAATTGAAATACAATTATAATTCAACGAAGATTGTCGTGTATAGTAAAGGAATTCCCGGTTAATTGAAATACAATTATAATTCAACACGAGATTGTGAATCTTCAAATTGGTAATTATATGGTGGATTAATTCTTTTTAGGTTGGAACAGTGCACAAGAATCCGTGAATTCGACTTTCTTCTCGATAGTTAGCCGGGGGGGGAGAGAGAGAGAGAGAGGGGGGGGGCGGGGGAAGGGGTACGGCTTACAACGAACGGGTTTTTTGCTTGATGATAGACCGAGCGGAAAAGTTAGGAAGAAAGTTAAAAGATACCGATAATTTAAAGATGATTGGTGTCGTTGATCAACGAAGAGAGGGAGATGAATAATAATGGTGTCGTCGGGGAAATGAATAATACGAGAATTTGCTTGAACTTGTAACAGTTTGTAAAACTGGCTGCGCTTTTCTTGCTACGTTATCGCGTTATACTTTCCGTTCTGAGAAAAGTTAACGTTGAATAACGTTATTATATGCATCTTATATAACGCTGCTACGTATATATAATAGTCGTGAATCATTTCCGATATGCGAATCTCGTATTCGTTTACCATCTCTAAAAAATTTCGTCCAACTCCAATTCGATTACAATGAAATATCCGAAGCAAATATTCGAGATGGACCTGTGATTCAAACGTTAATTTCTATCAATTGTCATTTTCGAACAGATTCACCGCTCTATAAATTTCATTCGAAAAAGAAGGAGGATTATTTTCAACAACGTGTTTTTTCACAAGCTTCATTCTCGAAGAAAGAACGAAGCAAACCTTCCTTTTTGAAATTTCAAAATTTTTTTTTTCTATCTCATCTCGATTACGAAGAATCGTGTTGTATCCTGTGTTCGAAGAGCGAACGATCGGCCGATTGTAGGAAACGCTTTTACGGGATGCGCTAAAAAAGACGTGCAAAGCCGTCCTCTGACACTATCGTGAACCGTAAATCACTTAGTAACCAGAAACCCTTTAGGCACGTGCGTCACGTACACGCGTAGCGACAACGTCAAGCAATTAGTTGCTGTCCTTCGTGGTGACGTGTAATGGTATATCGCGAGTAATTTCGAATTTCTGGATAACTTTTCTTTTTCCACTTGGAATAATTCACTTTTAAGTATCACAGAACTTTGTGAAGATAGATTTTCGTGAATTTTAGAATCAATATAATCACGCACGTATGATTGTTCCGAATATCTCGAATTTTCAAGCTTGAAACAAGTTGATTAAGTATCTCACGAACGTGTATACGAAGACTGCAAATACTAATATCAATCGTATAGCGTTTGTTTTCTCATTGTTACATGCAAATGTTGCGTTTACGAGAGTCATTCGTTTGCCGATTGGCACATCAGTGACTGGCAATTTGCCGCATCACGTGAAGAAAAACGGGAACGAAACGATACAGAGGATAATAACAAAGAGAGGAAATTCAATGAAAAGAAGTATTTGTGTAAAGGATCCTCGAGTTGTGTTATATATTATCTCAAAAATTGATCCAAGCATGATCCAAACTCGATCTTTTCTCGAGTAATGGACTGTGAATCACTGTGAAAATCACGATACGTTACGATGGAAAGAATCTAGAAGCTAGACCACATTCGAGAGTATATTGACGCGGAAGAATAGATGAAGATTTATTGAAAAGTTATCATAAATATGGAAGGAAAGAAGTATTGGTGGGAAGGAGCGAAATTGGTTCCATGTACAACAACGATTTTTATGATGAAATATACGAGATGGAAAATCGAATCGTCACGAGTGGAACATCACGCGGTCATAAATATTTTTTACTACGTATTCCTTCCTGTTATCCTGGCCTGTACTTACCGCCATTATTCTTTACGCAACAGCTATATAACGGGGAACAGAAATTAAATTCAATATACAATAATAAATACAATACGGTCCAATATCGGTCGTTTTCCTGCAAGCGTCTACTTGTTTATCCTTTTCTTCCTTTTCTCTTCTATACGTATCGATATTTCCCTTTCCTCCTTTAAAATCTCCGCCGGCTAATTTAACAGCGGCCGATCATCGCGCGTAAAAACCATCTTCGTTCCGCGAAGATTGTCCTTCTGCCGCTAATGAGATGCGAGACACGACGCTTCCACGAAGTTGGATAATACGAAGCCATTCGAAGCAATTGGATAATACGTGAGGATTTTTGTAACAGTTCCTTCTTTCAGTTTGTTGTTGGCGCGTGAAGAAATGTTGGTCGCTCGCGTGCGAAGGATACGAAATGGTTAACGTCGAGAAAATCGAGGCTGTAATTTCGACTTCCGTTCGACATCGATAGGAAAAATGAGGAAATTACGCGGGGCGAGAAAATAATGGTGGATTTTTTTTTTATAAAGATTCTTATAACTAAAATTCCAGACGATGATTCCAAGAAATTTGAGATGCATATTAATTATTATTTTGTCGTTAATTTTATTAGAGATATCTTTGGAGTAAAAAAGATGACCGAAAGGGAATTGCATTTTCTTTCTTTCTTTCTTTTCTTTTTTTTTTTTTTTGATCTTGAAATGGAATTTATATTAGCGTCCAAGTTTATTGCCGCTTGATTTATAGAAGTGTCCTTATCAGGTTGCAACGCGTTCATATTGAAATGAACGAGTGACGTATGCGACAATAAACGCCACGTACTGTACACCATGTTGAATAACAGACACTCTGTATTATAGCGAATAGTAACGAGAAATGCGTACGGTTACATGGAAGCTTTGGCAAATCCTTTGGCGCGGTGACGGGTGCAGAAGCAATTCAGATTGGAATTTTCTTCCATTTGTCACGTGTGTATAAGGTTTTAAATTTAACGATGAATAATGGAGGTTGTAACGGTGCCCTTGTCGCCGTTGATAAGTCGAAAGTAAAAGTAGGAAGCTTGGCGGTATATACACTCAGAAATTCATAATTTTTATCGAGAATAAAAAAAAAAAAAAATATTGCATCGTGAAGTTGAAATAACACAAATACGGCCACGGAATTTCTTCACTTTGATTTACGAAAGTGATGATAGTTTATCGATACCGGAGGGAACGTTAAATCATAGCAAATTGAGTTGGTTTATCGAACGGCAGAGTTGTATATCTTATACCAGGCATTATAATTTCAACGAAGCAAATTAATTTTTTCGATGACGTCATCCGACGAATACTTCCATCGGAATATTTACTTTCCGCTCGTCGTCATTTTAAACCTGAAACTCCCACATACCTTGTTTATTATCTTTGCACTATCCTTCTCGAATGAAAGTAACATTTAAAAAACCTACGAGCAACACTGTTTATCTATCTTAAACCGCAGATATCTCCGAGATACCAAGAAAGATATAAAATCTCCAAGGCAAATTCTACCATTACTTCCCTGTGCGAAATTACACAAAAATAAAAGGGAAACCTTTTGTTCCAGCGTTTCTCGAACGACCTCCCACATGCTTTCGTGTCTCGAAAGAAAAGAAGAATCGAGCAAGAAAAACGCAAAAAAGCAAACTCTGCTCGTCAAGGATCAATGTTATTCCGTGTTATAATATCACAACCTAATTAATTATTGCTCCCAAATTCCTTTCATTTCATCAACTGGTGGCCACGGGGACGAGGAAATGCAGCCTCGTTTCAACGTGATTTACTCGTGTCTCTTTATTGGCCGTCGATACACGTGTGGCTGCAAACGAGGCGAACGATGGCGCCCCGCCGAGCGAGAAAGTCCCGATCGCGGAACGACTGACGAAATGGCAAAAAAGTTGGAAGATTTTAACGATCGCACGTGCAGCGTGCAATACGATGCAACGCAGTTTAACGATGTTCCCGTTAATCCGCTCCTTTCGACCATGGTATTCGACCATTTTTCTCCGAGTGAGAAAACCGATTTAAGGTTAAGCAAGGATGAACGAATTTCTCAAAAAAGAGTTACTTACTTTGTCCCCGGGTTTCTCAATTTTTCTTCGCGAAATGGTACTGAAGAAATTTAGGCAACAAGAAGATATTGCGAAACACATTTTTTCGCGCGGTAAATGTAATATTGAATTTGATAAGAAGAGTATTTATTTTTGTTCGATTTTTATCGACGTTTTTTACAATTTCTTTTTTATTATTCGCACGAAAGGAAATACATTAGTATGTTTGCAAGATCTTGACGATACAAAAATCATCGAATATTTCATCTAAAATCGTGTAAGTATCGAATCTTCGATTTTGATGATTACCTCTTAAATTTCGAATCAACAAATCCTCGTTGCAGAGCGGAGCATTATTTTAAATCGCGTTCGATTAAACCAATCTCGAGGATAGGAATAATTTTAGTGGAAGGAATATTAATTGGAAATTGTCGAGAGGACAGCTGTCTCGAAACCGTTAGCGAGTTTTATGCGAAAGTGATATTATAATTCGAGGCTGACTCGCGCCGGAAAGATCCCCTTTGTTACCCTTGCGTCCAATTTTACGACGTCCGCCCACGGAATACATTAACATTCGCATTACGTCGTCATTATCTCTGTCATTCCGCAGTGCCATTACCATTATTACTTGGATCCTTGTCGGATCATTATCAAGTATTACAAGGCGCGCGCGTTCCTCTCGTGGGAAGAATAGATTGTAAAGTTGTATTCCCTCGATCTCGTGTCCACGCTGATTTACTTTATGCCCGCTGCCTTTCACTGTCGTCGAAATCTCGAGTCAAATTAGCGGGCGACCGAGGCACAAGGAAAACGATTTTTTTCTCCCCGTTCCGATGGATCATTGTGATCCAAAGCAATCTCTCCGGATTAGAAAGTTGAAAAATAATAAAAGCTAAACTTTTAAAACGTAATCTAATTTTTTAAAAAATACTTGTATATCTGATAGGTGTTTGGAATAATTCCTTCTTCTATATTTCCAAGCATGAATAATTCCACGAATAATCAACTCGTGAGGTATTCACTGTGCGGGTGATGAAGCGATTCAATCGATGGAATGGCGGACAGATCGCGAAAAGTTGCATAAAAATGGTTATTGAGTGGAGCAGCCTTGAGTGCTAACATTTGACCTTCTTCGATGAATTCAAGGCCAGGAATGTTGAGAAGGCCGCGTCTCGTTCCACGAGAGAGATGATATTCACGGGTTCGGTAGGTAGATTCACCCAGATGAACTTTTAAACCTCGACACTCAAGAAAACTCCTCTCCCTGGTATCGCCGTCCTTTCCACGAGGTGGAATATCTTCCAGTCACGTAGAACTTATGTAACGTGGACGCTTATATGCGCGTATCGCCTCTTCTCCCAGCTACTCGAATAATTAATAGCCCGAGCAATTCTCTCTCTAAAAGCCTCTCTCCAACTTTGCTTCCTTTCACGTTCCCTTCGTTCCTTTTTCGTCCATTTTTGGCGACCTTTCTTTCTTCGACCCCTCCATTCTCTTCTTCCTTTTATTCCTATATTTTACGTACGCTTTTTTCCCAATTCGGTGATGCATTTTCGTCGAAGAGAGAGAGAGAGAGAGAGACACAATCCAATTGCATTCGCCTGGTAATTGAATCGAAGACATCCTCACGATCTGTAATTTACGAGTCGTTGATAGATCGTGATCTTAGAACGAGGGGAGAGAGGAGCGAATATGAGGATTACCCGCGTGGAATGTCCTTGTAAGGCTCTAAATCATCGAGTCGTGGCTTCTTAATCGATTCCGCCGAGGGTAACGCCGAGAGGTTACTCTTTGCCTTTTTGTTTCGTCTGGTCGTGTTTTTCGTGTTGTTTGTGTGTATGCAACGTGTGTGTGTGTATGGAATGGAAATTGCGGCTATACGGCAACCGCGATGATTGCTGGGATAATCGATAATTGATTTTAATCAAAGGTATGGAGATATCGGAGGGAAGTTTTAAATGTAGCGATGGATTGTATTGTATCATCACTTTTTATTCGAGATTATTCTTCTCTATTGAAATAATGTTTAAAGTTTCGTTTCATGGCGCGAAGTAAGGAAATAAGCAGTTTAGATTAGCAAGTTTTCTGCGATTAATCGTAATTAAACGTAATAATCGTTGGAACGGTATCATTTTCAATAATCGTGTTTGACATTCAATCGACGTCCAAGGTTTCGATTTCTGCATAGAAACGCCATTTTTTATCGCTTTTTTATCGATTAAACTTCTGACCTTCTTCCACTGGTAAAAACCTGATTAACTTTTTGGTTTTTTTTTTTTTTTGATTTATCTTAAATCATCGTTTTGAAAGTAATACGTATCGTAAATTGAATCGAATCAAATTTGTTCATTTTATCGAGTACGATGTCCGTAATTTTAATCAGTCTAATGGACTCTTCGAATTGCATCGAATTGCTCGTATTTTTCTTCCCTACCACGATTTCTAGAACAAGATTAGAATTAACGGAACAGGCGTTCACCTTTTAACAAATTGGATTGAGATCAAAATCATCCTTTTCAAAAATTCGACTCAACGAAAGATAAACAAATTAACAGAGAATAATTCTTCAACACGGTTTCTTTTCGTTGAAGAAAAAAAACCATCTTCGTTTCGTCCATCGGCGAAATTCATATATAATCAAGCTGATCAAGCTGGTCAAGGTATAACCCCCTTATTTCTTTTTTTTCTTTTCTATTTTCTCTTCAACGTTCACGTCACGTAAAATTACTTCATGCAGAAAAGAAGACTTGGAAAGGGGCGTGTCGAGTCGATCGCTATGCAAAGTAACAGGGCTATTGGACTCGTACGCAAAGCGAATGTACGCGTTTACGTTTCTTCGATGCGCAAAAAAGGAAAAAAAAGGGAGGAAAAAATACGGATGCCAGAAATTGAGTGACGTGCGGCTCGATTACGTCCTTGCAAAGACGCTTCGGAGGCTGGTTTATCCTTTTTTTCACGCCAGCCAGCCGGTTTCTTCTTTCTCGGCCGAGCTGTTAAGCCGATTAACCCAGATTTGTTGTACCTACGGCACGCGTAGGATTATCACGTTACGTTCAATATTGCTAATGCAACAGTGGACAGTTTTTTCTTTTTCATCGGGAAATCAGCCTGACAAGAGTGCCACCTTTTCCCTCCCACTTGTGCACGTTGGTACGCTACGATGGTAGGAGGGAAAATATTTGTGAAAAAACGGATGAATCATCGCTTATTAATTACATCCTTTCCAATTAATCCGAATGCATTCGAATTTTATAGCCTGCTCGTAAAATCAACGTGTCTTCATCATGATTCCATTCGTTTTACGATTTCCATAAATTCTCGACCAATCCCCTGCAAAGAGACTCTCTCTCTCTCTCTCTCTCTTTTTCAAGATCAGTTGACATTCTTCTTGTCTTCTCGACGAATGGTATTATCTCTTCTTGGATGACGAGTTGGAAGAAGGATGGATTCGATCGAAACGTGGCAATTCCCTAACGAGCGGTTGCGCAATCGGTTGTGTCGTGGCACGCCATTGGTCACGATCGAGTCTCGCTACCGAGTTGTGCGGCGGAGGACATAAAGCTGTCCTTTGCCGGCGAGATACGGCCTCCTATCTGATCGTCACGCTGTTATTCCGTTCGTAGATTTCGCTCACCGAGTATCAAAGCCGCGCCTCCATAAACCCTTCCTTTCGTACGTAAGATAATTCCCTGAAACCGCTCGTTCTTTGCTCGTGCCCGATGAACGCGAGGCTCCCTCCCCTCCCTCACCGTACGTGATGGTTGCTCGTTGGTTCCACTCGTTGAAATCTGGTCTAGGCGGGATTATAAGCGGCAGTTTTGTTGGAATTCTTCTACGGATAGATTTTCACAGATTTTATTATTTACGTTTCGAAAGGTAGTTCTTTCGCGTTTCTTTCGCGCGTTTTAATTCTGTCCGAATTAATTATCAATCTCTTTCGAGATTAATGGGAGACTTTGTATTATGGGGAGATACGTATTACGCGAGGTAATATTTAAGACGGATTTTCAAGAATTCATCAACAAAATTCCTAGAAAGTTAATGAAAAATAAATTAGCGAAATCGGCCGGCCGATCATTAAAGAATTAAAGAAAATTAATTCCCCGTAATTACGCGTATCAACGAGCCGTATCAAATATTTTAAAATGTCACCTAAGGACTTTCACCTAGCTTCCGAAAACCTGCTTATCCAACCGTGCAAAAGGAATTCGCTTGCGGCTCGAAATATATGCAGATCCAGCGATCGAATAGAATCCAAATACGCGCATGCATCGACTCTTTGCTAATTTATCGTCGAGGCGATGTATCAGTCTGTCCGTCTTCTTTCTTTCTCGTAATCATGATAATAATAACAACTGCATTTCGATTAACAGATCCGTATTTCGCGGCTTATTAACGCAACGATTGTAACATTCTATTAAAGTCGTGGCAATAAATATCGGCCGGGTATCGCCATTAATTCACGCGATTCTTTTTTCAGAGACACGACAGAAAATACGAGTTTGTGCGGTGGTGGTGATGCCGTTTGATCGGTTCATTTAACTGTGAATGGCTGACACGCACACCGATTAACGCATTGCCTGCGTCTATCCTCGTTCGAGAAGAAGCTTTTATCCTTTCCACTTTCATCTTCGACCAATGAATATGGATTTGTTTCGATGAGAGGGAATAGAATTTGTGAAATCTGATTATATAAGATTGTTAATTTTGAAGAATCAGATCAGTTTTTATCCATTATTGATCCGTACAGAAAAGATTTTAACAATCTTTTGCCAATTTTTCTTAATTTAGATGTCAATCCTTTCTGTCGCGATAATTTTTGGGAGAAAGAGAGAGATATATCTTCCAAATTTTCCAAATGTCAAGAGATACGATCCTATCCGCGATATACTTTCCCTGTCTGCACGGGCATGAATTTAGGAAGATGCGACAGTCGTAAATCTGTTTGGAAGCTGCATCCTGAACAACCGTTCAATGAGAGAAGCTAATCCGAGAAGTTCTGCTGGTTCTTATAAATCACGGGTATAAACGTATTATTGTCGGCTCAAGTGGATCATTAATATTCCCAACATCCGTGAGAACGAGCCATTAAAGGTAGATCAGCGACACTGTTTCGTGCGAAAAAACAACGAGATCTTATCTCATCCGTTCATCGGCATTCTTTTCGATTTGATTTATTTTTTGTCGCGCAGCTCGAACGAACGAAAGAAAGAAAGAAACATTTAACATTACTCGTTCGATCGTATTTATCGCTTATTTATCCGAAGGAATTTCACTCGGTTTATATTCCCTTTCCCTCGCCGACTATTTTATTATAACGTGGGTCGTGCAAAGAATCCTCGTGGCATCGCAAATAAGTTATAAAACGAGGTAGGAACAACGGATCGCGACAATCTATGCGATACTTACACTCTGTTGCAGAGTGTCGAGTCGTCGGGTGCACTGGAATTTTAATAGGATCTTTGATGCATCGTTCCAAGCCGATTCATTGTGCCGAGGATAATGAAATTATTAAGCCCAATAGGATTCCCATTATATGATACAAAAGAACGAGGAGAATGAACGTTTTCTCTTCGATTAAATTTAATTATTTAAATCGCATCTCTTATGGTGTCTTCGTGTATGTGTGTGTGTGTGTGTGTGTGTGTGTATCTTTCGTGTTTAACAAAGGACAATTATTTTTAATATTTTTTTTAGCACGGATCGTGTTTGATGACGGAAATTTACTCGATTACTTTGACACATTTTCGTCGAAGGAATTCTCTTCCCCTGTCTTTGTCTTCCCCTCCCCATCTTGAGAAATCGAAATAAATAAATTGCATCCAATTTATTTTTTTCACCTGTTATTATATTATTTCTCTATCGAGATAAGATTTTTCGCTCTAAAAAAGCTTTACGCTTCGAAGAAGCGACGAATTAGAAAGAAAAACTCTGTTTCTAATTGTTCAATTTTTGATATTGATTAAATGGACGGACGAGATGTATTTTTCCTATTCGACAAACGAGTCTTATTATTGCGCGTGTATTATTTTCGTGTCGATCTGTGCAACAAGAGGTGCACGACGAGTCATCGCCGCGAACCGAAATAACTCGGAAGAACGAGCACGCACAATAATCCAGAGGAATCATCGTAACGCGAGGCGAATTATGATCGTAAATCTAGCAAGTTTTACGAGCCTCGCATTTTTACGATTATTGTTCGCCGTAAAGCTGCGGGTTGCCGCGTGTCGATGCGCCAACAAGTATTCATCCTAGACGCGCGTCCAATGTACGAATTTGTTCGAGTTTCCGGTAGCTGGGACACAGTCGTTAAAACGGTCAGAAACCGGCCTCCTTCCTATGCGTTTCCACCGTGAAATATTGGATCGGATAATGAGAAACAATTTAATATCGAGCAGGAAAATCAATTTGGGAAACGTACACGTTATACACGCGTTTTATCCTAATTTAATAATTTCTGATAAATTGTTTTCTCTTTTGTAAATGCGCGAATTTAACTCATTTCTTTTTTTTTTTTTTCTCAGATTCAAAAACCAAGAAAAAAAAGTAGAACACATCTCTCTTCGTTCGCGAATAATTCTACGTAAATGGAATGATATGCGTATATACATCTTTCTAGAATCTTTTTGTTCTCGTAATTGACGAGGCTCGATAAGTGGGTAGAAAGTAAAATTACGTTTCGAGTCGTTTTAATTAATGAGTGTCACGATCCTTTGACTACGTTTCAACAAGGCAACGAACATATTATTCAGAAAGTATACGTACCTCGGGCCACTCGGTTAACCAACCTTTAACCTTAACCTTCTTATTTAGAGGAGCAAGGCAGCGAGGAACTTTTAACATTTCTCCTCTTTGGAAGCCAGCTTTCTAAACAATCTTGACCGCGTTCGACAGGAGTGTATACGCGCTCCTGGAGTAACGTAAAATTCATTTTTCGCACGCGTTTTGCAATTCCTCCGGTGATTTCGTTCATTTCTCTTGATTTTAACCCTTTGCACTCGTCGAATTTATATTTAAGAAAGTTATCGATCAAATTAAAACATTTTCCTGGGAAAACTTATTATATTACTTGCCGTTTCAGTAAAAGAAATTTGAAATATACGTAAATTTTATCTTCATCTCAATCTCTTTGATCAGTGAAAATCTATATATATATACTATTATATTTATACTATTAAATTAAAAGAAAACATCGTAGCAAAAATCGATAGAATGTAATATAATATTAATTAATATAAATATATGTATTTATAATGATAAAATGTAGGATAGCGAGACACGAGTGTCAGAACGTTGCTAGAACGTACAAGGAATCCGAATTACGTTGTGGTGAAAGTGGCTCGAATCGCGAAATCACACCGTTTGAAAACTTCTCTCTGATGCTGCTCGCCAGCTAACGCGGAATCGTCGTTTTCCCACCGAGTTTTCGAAGGAGGAAGTTGAAGGAAATATCGAGGCGTATTTTTGAAGCGTTCTAGTTGAGTTCTCGTTTTTTGCTCGTTTAACGGGGGTGTTTACGTAACGAATAATCAGCGTTAAAGTAGGCACGATCGATTACGGCCGGATTGGGCGCTCGTTCCATCTTGAACAATGGAATTCAGAGTTGGAGAAAGTGGCTCGGATCACGAGACGATTTTTAACTTTGTTGTGAGGTGACGCGATACATTTCTCACGGAAGTTTTGTGAATGGATTACTTATTACGTTGAAGAATAATGCAATTGTGATAAAATATTGCGAATAATAATTCGGATGTATTCGATCGAAGTTGAACAGCCAGCTATATTTCATTGCAATTTGTATCATTGCGGTTGTAAAACTTCTCGAAAGATCGAGAAATAATTTCATAAGAACGAGGAGATTAATCGTGCAAAACAAATTTTGTGATAATGCAACGCGTGATTAAAAATTCTCCGATCTCTTTATCTTAATTAGTGTTTCACCACTTTTAAAATTGCTAGGAATACGTGATACGGTGGCTCTACGATAAGACGGCGTAAGCTGAAAGCTGACAGGGCGGATAAATAAAATATATTCACAATACTTTACATCGTGTGAACAAATTCGAAACACGCGCCAATAGCAAATAACAAGTTTCAGAATTTTTTCTGAATTAAACTTTCATGAGCTATATCTATTAAACACGAAGAAAAAAATAACACGATCCGATTTAAAGAATCCGCTCCCGATATCAGCGCGGCAAGTTTCGCTGGAAACGTCCAAGAATTTCGTCACGCGGCGAAAATAAACGGGCTCGAGCGAATGCCCATGGAGAATTTGAGTTACGTCGCGGAGAAAGTGACGATAATCGAGCCGATGCACGGAACCATTCTCACGGATATGACGATAATAAATCGTCGCTACGATTTATGCTCGAGAATGCATAACCGAATATATATATATACACATAAGCGTCTTCGTAGTTTGCTTGAAAATCTTGCTAGTGTGCTCTCTCATTGGATGAACAGTACATACGTAAGAATATTATATATATAAGTGTGCCTTTAATCGTGAGAGAAGGGCGGAGGGTGCATATATATATGTGTGTGTGTGTGCATAACACGAAGCATTGAGAGTCGCTACGATTCATGCTCGAGAATGCATAACCGAATATATATATACACATAAGCGTCTTCGTAGTTTGCTTGAAAATCTTGCTAGTGTGCTCTCTCATTGGATGAACAGTACATACGTAAGAATATTATATATATATGTGTGCCTTTAATCGTGAGAGAAGGGCGGAGGGTGCATATATATATATATGTGTGTGTGTGTGCATAACACGAAGCATTGAGAGTCGCCTTGGATCAGAGACAAAGAGAGAGAGAGGGGGAGGGCAGGAAGAGATGGGTGATTCGAGATGCCCCACTTTCTCGCGATGCAATTAACGTGGCCCGCCGCGCCGCTGCGATAACTGCATTATACGCGCGAGAGCGCAGCTCAGGGGCTTCCCCCGTCTGGTTTCGCGATCGCATACGCTGATACGCTCACGTCTCACGGACGATATGTACCCGTGAATAAGAGCAACCGTGCGCGATAGATAGATTCTTGGAATCGTGCAAATGCAAAAGTTGAATTGGTCCCATGATGAGGAACGGGTTCGAGCAGCTATCGAGGTATATTCTTTCGAGAGAAGAAGAATATTCTTAGATTAATAGAAATTGAAACGAGATAAAGGAAATTTGCGAACGATTTTTGAAGTTTGTCTCTTCAAAAAACTTTTGTATAATCCTTTCGAGATAAGATCAAAGTGTATGGATAGAAAAATTTCCAATAACCTCTTCTTACGGTACAGTACAACTTTCCCCTTTCCCCTCTTTGACGTCGTATAGTAATTCGAGACAAATACAACAATAGACGAGAGAATTCGCGTTCCTTTCCCGCTCGAGTCGTGGCACGTCGAACGTTCGAATTGTCGAAACGTACGATCTCCGCATACCGCTCGATCCGATGAAACGAACCCTTTGATACACGGTGGAACCGCTTAGAAAGCTCTCGACTCTCTGCCTCGCTCTGGGTGGTTAATAGCCGGCGTTCCGTGGCGTGCATGATTAGCGAGAAATTATATTTACGAGTACACGTGGGCGGCTTGGAATAAAGTCGATCACTCGGCGAGAGGACTTCCGCGATGATCTTTCTGCGAGGGTGTGACGGCCCTCTCGCTCGCTCTGTTATCGATGATTTCCATCGCGGGTCTCGACAAGGATCGCTAGGAAACCCGAGTGGGCCAGGCTGGCCGATAAATTACAGCGCGAGACACCGGCGCGTGGACGAATCCCGGCGCGTAACGCAATAGTTCAGCGAGAAGAGGAATTGATGGACGAGCCGATTTATCGTGGCCGCCGGAAACGAACTGTACTTCGAGCCGTGGTTAATTTGTTTACCATCGAGTGTGATATATTCTCTACGCTTAATAATAGGGTTTTACATGTTTTAATTTCCGAGTACTTTAGAATTTAGGAATTTAATTTTTTTTTTTTTTTTCGTAGGATAAAAGTTTTGAATTAAAGGATGTTCGATGTTGAAGAATATAAGAAAGAAAAATCGAAGTTGTTTCTTCATCATCGATACTAATATTTTTTTTGTTATTTTATGTTTCAGGTGAGTTTCGCGAACGTTGTCATGATACTCGAGACAACGAGCATCATTTAAAAAATCATCCATTCAGTAAGTAACGATAAATGTATATCAACTTTTTTAAAAATCATTCCGTTTAATTTACAATTTTAGGAGAAAGAGGGAGGAAATTAAATATATATATACGATTTTCAATTGCATAACTGACTGAATACCGCGTCAATTAATTTTAAAACTAAATCACTTGCATCAATCAAGCCTGTACGAGGAACGAGGCGTAAAAACCAACCCCTGTCCTTTCCAAGAGTCAAAAATCGATTATCCAACGAGGGATAAATACACACGCGGTGGCTGTCACGTAAATAACACGATCGTGGTGTACGCAGAGCGTGCAACGCGTCTAAAAACGGCGCCTCGATTCACAAAAAGGGCCGACCTAACCGAGGCGGATAGCCCGCGCGGCGAGAGATACGCTCGAACGGATGCGTGGATCATCCGAGAGGAGACTTTCAGCATGATCCAACGGAGGAAAAGAAGGGGGAGGAGGGGGAGGGGAAGCGGAGGAGAGCCGACGCAAAGTCTCTCTCTCTCTCTCTCTCTCTCTCTCTCTCTCTCTCTCTCTCTCTCTCTCTCTCTCTCTTCTCTGTTCCGAAGGAAGAGGGCATCGCCCTGACCGTGACCTAGCCACCGCTCCTCGGGCGAACGCACACACGAACGTATCGACACACGTGTTGAGAGGCGGCTACGTAGCTTAGTCTAGGGTACAAACACGTTTTCCTTTCGATCGCTTGGATTCGCGTTTGGAAATTTTGTGCCGGGTCGAATCGTTGCCTCGGAATTTTTCGCGTCTGTTTCCCCTAGCGTTTGTCGATGAATAAAATTCTGGTGGAAGACGAGTTTAAAGGCTGGCAACGTTATTAGAATTGATGGATTTTGCCAGCAGTGGTGGTATTCTCTCGATTGCAATTTTGAAATGTTTAGGAGGAAGAGGAGGGGAAGAAAGATCGTTGAATTATGCATTTTCTTTTGTGCATTTTAATAAGAATGGATTACCCAAGAGACGATCGAATGTAATAATATTTTTAAATACTATTTCCATAACAAAGGATCTTCTAAATTTTTATTTCTTCTTTATTTACGCACCTATTATTCGTGCATCTTGAAATATTCCACGTTAATATTTAAAAAATTAAATATTTATAATTGAACGTATCAGAAAGAGGAGGGATAGACTCTGAGAAGTTCGATTTAATCGAGAGAAAGAAATTATTTTATCGAATATCCCCGTACTTGTAAATGCCCCGACTCGTCGTTAAGGTAAAATTTTTTCCCTCAAGAATTTCTGATAGCTCCAGACGTTTTATGCCCATCAGTGCATCCACGAAGAATAGCGTACACACGTGATCACGCGAATCGTGACGGGGAGCGTGTCTATCGTTGCGTCTCGGGGCAACGTTGTTCGCGTGTGTTGGCCATCAGCGTGATTCCGCCGGCAGCGAAATCAAGCTTCCTCCGATACCTTTGTCATTTTCCCTTCGAAGGGAGAGAATAATCTATGATTCGTGATGGACGTTACCGTACAACGTGTGTTCCACGTTGTTGTATCTTCTTCTAAACGATACTCGATAATAATCTCAGGAAGTGTCCGTATAATACGACTTATTCCTTAGTGTACGTGGCAAAAAAGAATTCTCTCTCTCTCTCTCAGTGGAATGTGCCCGTGTATAGTCAGACACGTGTGGATTACACGTGTGTTGGGAATTGCTGCACACCTCGGGGAGGGAAGAGATAAAAAGGAATATTTTGCGTTCAAATGATTCGAGATGATTATTATAGAGATTATAGAGTTTCTGGAAAATGAGTGTGTGTCAAGGTGGATGATACATTCGAAGTAGAATACGTTCGTAACTGGTCGGACATAACGCGAGCATTGTTATACCGCGCTGTAATTGTGACAAAGCTGGGGAGATATAATAATAATGATGATGCGACTATAATCGCAAATATCGTTCTTTTCAACGATACACCCGCTCTGTTATACTAGATTTCTCGACGTATTACGTGAAAATTTTACAATTTTCGAGTTCCCGAATAATATTTCAACTTTTCGAAAAACAAAAAAAGGAAAAGAAAAAAGATTTTTGTCGTAATTAATAACGAAATTTTTCTCCACCGTCGACAATTTAATCAGCGTAAATTCACTGATCCAATTAAATCCATTCGATATATCTTCCCTGGTCCGGTATAACTGGATTCGTTCCTCCTGGATCCGTCCCTTCCAGCGGAGGATGCAACCTCTGGACCGTTTCATTAATTCAACGTATCATTTCGTGGCGGAGCAACCACCAAGAATTCGAATTTCCTCGGCCGGGGAGATTCTTCGCCCATATTTTACGATCCAAGGGAGCGACGACGATGTCTACTTGTATACACCTTGGAGGGAATTGCGAGGGGTGCGTGCATTCAACGGTGCATGATTTCGTGGCTTTTCTTGCCTCGCGTGCAACGCTTAAATTGTAACGAACGAAATAGCGGAGCGCATAAAGAAAGGGAATTGAAACGCATGCGAGAATTTATGGTACATATATCTTTTCATTAAGGCGGTATTCGATGAACCCGAACACGAGGGCGTAACGCCAAGGCAACGATAACTCGCGCGAGATAAACTTTGTTGCACACGTAGCTCGGTGTTGCAAACATTTTATGGTATATACGCGATATATTTACGATTCCTTGGTCACTTTGAGCGATAATTCTTTTGCAAAATTGTTGAAAATTTATTTATTTTTTTTTCCCCCTTCTCCTCCTCCTCTTCCTCCCCCTCCTTCCCTCCCCTTCTCGATAACTTTACCGTAAATGTTATCCGTTGTGTATGGATACGTACGTTTGAACGACAATAATAAATAACTTCGGTTTGATATTTCTATTTGGTTATTATTTATGCAACAACAACTATTGCTAGATTTATAGACTCGTGCACGTAAACACATACACACATATTTCCTTGAAGTGTTTGCGATATTTAATACTTATATGACATTTTGAAAGTAGTACGTATTCTTTTTACGATCAACACAACTCGCGAAGACACTCACTAATTAACAACCGACAGTTGTAATTCCTTTTTTTTTTCCTTTTCTTTTCTATTCTCCTTCTCTCGGTCTTTTTTCATCGACCGTCCATGTTATTTAAATTTAAAAAAAGAAGGAAAAAGAAAAATGTCGTGTAACAAAATCCCCCCCTCTTCCTTTGTTTCATTGCTTTTAAAAGAGTTTCTAAAATCATCCCCTGTTATATTTTATAATCATCGTCCGATTATTAAATCCTTCTTCATCCACTTCCTCTGTTCATAAAGAACAGCTCTGTTCATCGATATATTTAATAATATATGAACGCAAAAATTTTCTCGCTCGTTATTCAACAGTCAGTAATTCGTAAAGGTTATATTTCCGGTAAATTTTATCGGTGAAATGAGAAAAAAAAAAAAAAAATTACACCGAGGATACTGCTGCCTCTCTCACGATGTAATTTGCACCGTGCACGCGTATCGATGATTGGTACGCGGTAGAATAGTATCCATCGGTAAACACGCGGTACGCCATAACTATTAATATTTGCACGATATACCGACCAGGTCTCGAGGCCATATCGAGAGTAACTTTCGCCTCCTGCGATCTGGAACGTAGAATTCCACCAATTAACCGATGGAACTTAATGTAACTTAACATATGAGAGCTTCTGTGTTGACCGACTTGATTAATCGATTTAATTAACCGTTTTTAATTCGACATAATCTGTATGACATACGTTACGAAGAATCGCGGCTTCGTTGTTCCACAGACACGCTTACCTTACGAGACGAAAATAATAGAAAGATTGGTGGATCGATTCTTCTCATTGTCAGCTTTTTTTCAGAAGTTAATTAAGGGGTGAATAGAAGGGTAAAGAGATTGGACAAAGTTTCGAATAGCTTAATAACGATGGTTGAATCGAATTTTCCATAAATTTCGATTACTGTGACAATTATTACGAATTCAAGTGGCGCGTAAACGAAATCCGTGGGGACGGTTAAAAATCGAATAGAGATAAGTCGGGTGCAAGAGCACTGTTGTGGATAGATTACGAAATAAACATTAATTTTTGTTAAACAGCAAACGATTTAACGAGTTTCTTAAGCCTCTACTTAAATTCGACGACGGTGCAAGTTAGATAGTTGTGTGATAATCGTAAAACGGTATGACGTAGATTAATAAAAGACCCACTTGAGACCGTGAATTGTGTTAGCATAAAGTCACCGTTTTATGCACCATAAAATGTTACGGCATTTCTTCCAGGGGCACGTTTGCACGGCTGGCGAAAAAAAAGGAAGGAAGGAAGAAAGAAAGAAAAAAGAAAGAAAAAAAAGGAAAAACGAAGAGGAAAATGGGAACACGGATACATTAGTAGTTTTCTTGTGGCATAGATCAGATCGGCGATCTCTTCAACATTCAAACTTACTCTGCAACGTTTCCTCGAAATTGGGTAAAAAGTTTGGGCGAATTGTTACCGCGAATCTCAAAGTATATTTGAGCCAAGTTCTTAGAATGGGCAGCAATTCGAAGCGAACTACTTTTTTTTTTAATCATTGTTATTGAATTGCTATCTTCTTTTTTACATTTGAATTCCAAAATTCTTTCAACAGCATGTTTCTATCTATGTTTTATTCAATTTGTAAGAATGTAACAGATTTATCCTTAAATACTTTGCACAAATTATACATTTCAGTCAATTAGAGGGGTAAAAACATGGTGATCGAGGAAGATTTTAAAAATTCTGATGGATTCTACTGTGTAAAACGCAACTCATTCATCACGTTAGAAGAACAAGAGTATGATTATTCGATCGATCGTATTATTATCAGATCCTCTTTATCCTCGAATTTAGAAATTTCTTCTCGATTTTTCAAGCAATATATGTATATATATATATATTTTAAACAATTTAAACGAAACGTCGTTACGTTTCAAAGTCGTTTCAGCTTAACGATCCTCGAGAGAACACTCCACTTGGCTTCATTGTGAAGTTAATCCGAGCAGAGACGCGTGTAAATATTCTCATTAGAGGGGGCGTAAAAGCTTGGACGTTCCCCGGACCGTGACGAGTTCAAAGAGAGAGAGTTTCCAGATCGGTGATGTTCGCCACTTTGATTTCTTGTTGTTTCTTGACCTCTCTCGCTGCGTTGGCCTACATTGTCGACCGTTTTCTATTTAAAGATGAGCACCGAGTAGCTGTATATCGCTATTTCACACGAATACCTCTTATGTTAATTATTTCAATTTTCAAGAGGATTCGTATCTGCTTTGGGCAGAGCAATCGAGAGGAGACACTATTTTCAATTGCTCAATAGCATCACTTTAATCGAAGGAAGAAAGAGACCAAACTGTATAATTTATTAAGTATCTTAATATATAATGTCTTCTTTCCTCTTCTTCCGTTCCTAAAAAGGAGTTAAAAACATTTCTCCGTTTCGATAAGCATCGTGCAAGATAGTAAATCAACGATCGACACGATAGAGAAAATTTTACGATGGCGAAGTATCCTCGATCTAGGAAAAAAAAAGAAAAAAAGTCGGATGGAAGCTCGTTGCTCGTTTTTCTTGTCCCTCCGCATCGTCTACGAATCTCCCGTAGATTTCTTCCTCTCTTCCCTCTCCTTACTCTTCTTCTTTTTGCTCGATGTATCCCCTCGGATTCGTGGCGTATCTTAATGCACGGTACGTGTGCAATATGGCAATGTCGGCCCGTATATCGAGGGTTCATCGTGGGGCCGAAGGGGTCACGACCCAATCGCCAGAAATTCCTTTATCTTCATTCCTGCGTTTTTATTACACCCTCGCCGCCATCTCGCTACGTCGTCCGTTCGATGAACCTTAATTGCGAGTTGCCAGCGTCTTTTGTTGCGTCGGGGCAAGAATCCTCTTCGAAAAACGATCGCGAACCCCTTTCACGACCGTGTCACGAACCGGTGAAGAATTTGAATTTCAAAAAGGAAATTTCGATAACTATATGGCCTCTGGCTTTGGCGAGCTTGGTTGGATAACGAGCGATCTTTCGTAATCGGTTTAACATTTTAAGAGAAAAATATCTGGATGGTATTTTATTAAAGTTGGGGAAAACGATAGTTTTTAGCAAAAAATATTCTTTGAAATTTAAATGATATTTTTGTATTATTATTGTTGCTTTCAATAACATTTTAACATTTTTTTCAAGTTAATTCAAATATCTTTTTTTTTTTTTAATTTAATAACCAAATTGTAGATCTTTATGAAAATATTTTTACTTTATATATTTATGTTTTACATAAATGAATACGTTATCCTTTTTTTTTTCTTTTTATAATTTATTTATTATATATTCCGAACAACACGATATATTTTAATCAAATAATTGAATCCATATTCCGTTAATATTAATAAAATGAAATTCATCAAAATCTACGATCTTCATCCATAATTTTCAGACTCGGATTAAATTATAATCCCCCAATTATCGTCCGACTTTTTATCCTCTCTTCCCGTTGCGAGATTTCCTCAATTTTCAATTTCCTGTCAGAAATTGTAATGACATTTCAATCTCATCGCACGATTGAATTCCGCGGACTCTCCAAGTGGATTTCCGAGCTTGGGGGCCTTTTCATAATCGCGTATCGAGCCGTTTAATCTTTACGGGGCGGGGTGATGAATTCGTAATGCAAAAAGGTTTCCCACAGGAATTAAATGGACGGAGCTAGAGCGGAGTATCGAGATTCTTGAGATTAGGAACGCGGAACGATACCGAGATTGAAAGACGGCGGAACGATAACTCGACTACCGTTAAAAACAACGCGGTTTGCGTTACCCTCGGCGAATAGGAAAAGACGAATACTGTTACTTCGCCAAGGTTTGACGAATTAAAAAACGCATTCGAGGCGCATCGTTGATCGAATGTTCGAATTGTTTTGTTCCAGGAATAAAATTGCGAGTGATGAAATTTTTGAATGGGTGGATCGCTCTTCTTCTTTTTTTAATTCTCCAAAGAATATTAGGCAACTTTATTAACAAACATTAATTCAAAATTATTCGCGATGGTTGCGAGATATTAAAAAGATATAAAAAAAGAAAAGTAAAAATTAACATATATATTATAAGAAGAAGCAGTAATAATCGTTTTAAAAAAAAATTGCAAACAATTAATTTAAAAATAACGTAAGTTTAACAATAGCATAAGTTTCAAGATTTAATTATTATGTCTAATAATAGTTATAAGATTTATTATTATTCAATTATGAAGCTTGAATATTCAATTACCAAATATAAAATTCTCGTACTACTTAAATGATGTGAAAGAATTGAAATGTTACAAGTTGATGTCTAAAAGTCCTAACACGAATTTTTTTTTTATTTCTTTCATTTATCGCGTTCAATAACTGTGACTACATATGCATTGCTTGTTACCTCAATGGAAATTACATTTATTCTTCAACAGGCGTGAAACAAGATATTTCACGTGGATTAACAGTTAGATCGTTAAATTCAAAGAAATTCTGAGGGCTATCGATGTTTATTGAAATCGAGGATTATAAAACGATCGTGATCAAAAAAGAAGATCAAACGATCAACCAAGTTTTGACGTTACTTACAAATATACAACGATTCGAAGAAAAATATTTGAACGTTATCTTAACAAGAGATTCGATCCGATTTAAAAATTTAAAATGATTTAAATCTCTTTGAGAGTATCTTCAAAACTTCACCAATGTTTTCGTCATCGTGTTGAATATAATTTTTCCTGGAAATATTTTTTCACCGCTAAATTCCAAACATTTTGTAATTCAAAATTTCTCTTACTTCATAATTACGAGATTACAAGACACATTTAAAAAATGAAAAATGCACTGGAATTTTGAGGATCGATTTCGAAATAAAAAATTGATTATTATAACGTTTTGTTAATTCTAATTAGGATCTCGTTTCAATAAATTTTAATAATGAATTCTTAGATCTCTTCAAAGATCCGCACAATTGGTGAAAAACGATCTATCGATCTTCGAATTCCTACGACATTTTATCACATAGAATTAACGACGCGTTTGCACCGGTACAAATAACGATCGTACGATTAGATAAATGATCGTAGGTGTAATTAAGGTTAGCTACGTGGCAATTAAAGAAGATCGCGATTGTGTGCTCGTACCGATGTTAACGTTTCTCGTCTCGAAACGATCGTTTAGTCGACTCTTGTGACAGTTTATGAAATTAATAATGCTCCTTATAATGATTGTACAGGATGCATAAAAGTGATAGACAATCCGAATTATCGTTTGTTTTCTTCTTTGCACCGATCTCGTTTTCTGATTCTTCTTGAAGGGGATGATGGATCGGCAAAGAAACGCGGGAAGGAAAAATTGTATGATTATACGATCATTTATATAACATCATTAGAATTATACTTAAATAAAATTGTGTTTGGAATTTGAAATTTATAAATTTAACTTAAAGAAAGAAAAATAAGTCGCAAATTTTTTTCGATTTCTTAAAATATTATCATTTTATTTGATTAAAACCTTGATACACGTGATAAATGTGATTTACAGAACAAATTCAGTGAGGAATAAAATACTTTGAAACATGAAAAATATGTAGATATCATTGCTCAAAATTTCGACAATTACGAGGATAGTCTCAAAATAGTCTTATTCTTATAATGAATCAAGAAATATATTTATTAATATTGATATCTCTGCTCCAATTATTATGCAAAACGAATTAGCAAGAGATTCGCAAGAAATGCAATTAAACTTTCAATCGTATCGTGATAATTTCGATAATCGAAATAAGGAAAACACGTTCGATTCACGCAACACCATAAATTTGAAAAAGAAATATTGAGAATAAAATACGAATATCATGATTTCTTGAACTGTCCCATAAAATCTCGTATTCAGTCACAGTAGGTGTCTATAAAAACACTGATTTTTCCCAAGCGGAATACCAGAATAGATCGTAGCCCATTGGTATCGCGTGCATTGAACTGCGATTTAAAGCAGCCCGGTGCAAAGTACGCGCGAAACGATATAACTCGCGCTAAGTCGACTCTCGGTAGCTTTCATGTTTAGGCATGAGTTAAGATCCTTACCCCCTACCCTTTCATCTTCTTAAGGCCGCGCAATACCTCCTTCTATTCCTCCCTCGCGATATCTCGCCACCACCGCCATTAATATCGAAACGTTAAACGCAAATCTGCGTAATCTTCTTAGCCGGTATTCGCCACCAGGGCATTAACACCTCGTCGAGCTCTAACGAATATTCGCGCGCACCAATCCCTTAATTCTATCTTTCCTTATCCCCGTTTTCCACCGTCACGTTTTATCGTTTTCGATTCGAGTGAATTACGTACCACGTATATCGTGCATTTCAAACGATTTCTATGAGAAATCGTATACGAAACTTTGTCACTTTTTAATTTCTGATCGAGGATTCATTCCATTTTTTCGAAGTTGAACGAAAAGTTGAATTTTCGTCGCATTTCTTGAATTAAAAATCTTCAATCTTCTGTATCTATTCTAATATATATAACGGTCCAGTGTCAAATAATAAAAGCTCGTTCAGCCGACAAGAAACGAGGCGTTCTCCATTTTCCCTCGGCTTCGTTATCTCCATTGTGCACGTCGGTCTAGTTAAAATATCGAGGTTGCTTTCAGCGATCGAGAAAGATTAATGGCTATTTTGGACGATTTGTTTTATGACGGTGGAACGAGAATTTTCGTTCGATAGAGCGTTTTCACGCGGAAAAGAAACCGGCAATCTCTGATAGCCACCGATTTCGTTTGCTCGTTGGCGCGTGGAGAACATTGTCCAATGGAATTGGTTGGTAATCATGAGGGGACGATAATCAGGTTAGGAAATTTCCAATACGTTATACTTGCTATTAAAGACGAATATGGTTTCTCTTCTGTTATCGGGATCAAGGTAATTCTGAACTTTATTCGCTCTAACGAGTTTAACAATTGGACAACGTTGGCTCTCGCCCTGCTGTATCATTTTTTTTTTTTTTGAAACCAGCTTTCACTGTACTTTCTATTCCAAAAAAAAAAAAAAAAAAAAATTTCAAAAAACCATCGATACATTTATACAATTACAATCGTCAAAAATTGACAGACAACGAAAACAATCAATTTATCCAATCTCTGTAGCGAGATCATCGTACGATCATCGAGAAATATATTCATAGACGAAGGATAAAAATTGGAAAAGGAATTTTCGAAAGAGGTATTCGACTCGAAGCGGCAAAGGTGCACGCGTATACGAGGACACGTCATTTTTATAGCCCGTAGATAGATATACAGTTGCGTTGACCCGCAATGTCGTACTCCATACGATCTACGCGAAAACGATCGCAAGAACGATCACAGTTATACGAGTGGTCGCGGAACGCTTTTCCGTGACTCGTTTACGAGCACATTGTACCCGGCATTCCGGGCGTACGCTCGCGGAAGAAACGTGTTCTCGGACGAGTCACTGCTCAGGAATCCCTTGGAGGCAAGTAAAACCGGCCTTGGACCTCCTTGAGGTCTCTTGTGTCAATATGCTGCGCTTGCCGGCCCTCCCTCCTCTTTGACATGCAGATCAGCCCTGCCAGAAGAAACAAACGTGCCTTGCCTTTCACGAGGCGGGGACGTACAGGCGTTGCAGGTCGTCTCGGTGCTTACTGATTATTATTCCACTGTTTCGATCCTCATCCTTTTCATTATTTATCTCTATTTTTGTATTTAAACATCCTTTTTCCTTCTTTCTGGAGAATATTGTGTAAACATATTAACTTTCATTTCTGTTAATCGTAAAATTTTCAAATCTTGTGCAAATTTAATAACTCTCTTAACTTAAAAAATTCTTTACGGAAGACGACGTAACCGTCAAACAACAGTCATAAATCATCACGAATTTCACGATCCATCTTTTTCGAAACATTCGTTCGAAATAATGTGAAGCGACTGCCATGATCGCCGGAAATCGACGAGGTTAGCACGCAGGAAATATAAATTTCCGAAAGTTGCACCGTTTCGAGAACGAGCGCGCATCCAATTAACGGCGAGGAAATGACCTCGAAGATATACTAAGATCACAGGAGGAGTTTCAGGATCGATAATATCTTTGCATCCAAGTCAAGATTTACGAGCATATCAAGGTGTACATGCAACTCGTTCCACGGCGAAATGTATATCCACGCCGCCATATCGATATATCCTGATTTCCGGCGACGTTCCCGCTGCCTTTGATCCGTTCCTCCTCGACTCTCTGTCCTCGTGTGCCATCACGGTCCGGGGATACAGAGCGTGTCGGCATCATCGTGGTCGCAGACCTGTCGCCGGTTCTTCACCATTCTTCGCCAGTTTCGAATGTTGCTATCCGGCGTTAGGGAGAAGTTTCTACTCGAGAAACGTGGAATATATCGATTCGAGCCGTGAAGTGAGTCGAGCTTGAAATATAATATATCCGTGGTTTCTGTGCATTGGTTTGTTCGTTTGCGATTTCCTTCGAGATGGAGGAATATCGGGCGAGATTAGGCAAATGAAAATTAGGATTAGGATGGAAAATTGAGACGTACGAATATTCGAAACGAGGCGAACGCTATATTTTCTTATTGCATGTAGTCGATAGTTACCAAACAGTTATTTCAACGCAACACGTGACTTAACCTATACTTCGAACATAACCTTTTTCAAGAAACAGGAAACGCGCCGAGAGGAAAATTCTCGCTTAAAAAGTAAACATCTATAAACTTGGTTGGCGTTGTTTAAAAATACTTCTGCATGGATTACGATTCTTGTTAACGACTTGTGAAAAGGTAAATGTGTTTTTCTTAGTTTTTGCGTACTTTTTCCTTTTTTTTTCTTACCTCGAAAGTGATTAACCCGATGTTTCCATTTCCGTAACTTTATCGGTGTTGCGAGAATCTTGGGTTTTCATCGTGAAACACAAAGGGATTTATTCTCTGTTAACATTGAATTTTATGGTACAGTAGCTACGCGCGATACCTTGAAACTTTTACGAACAACGGAGTCATCCATGCATTCAACGAATTGGATGCATTGGCTCGTGAAGAGCGAATCGATAGAGTGATCATCTTTCTCGGAGTAATACATAAATTTCTAATGGAAGATAAAACTTTTGTTGAAGAATTGTCGAGCAAATCAAGGGAAGTCATCAATTTGGAAATAATTGAATATTTCGTTGTGCTACTTTGAGGTTTTCCTTTTTTTTTTTTTTTTTAAGTTATTATATCATAGGAAATATTTATATATGTAAATTTATTTACGTATTTAATTATTAGATTTATTTGGCGGAAAATGTAGTTCGTAGAGGAATGAAACGATTAAAATAGTGTAATGCCATTTTTTTCGTTCCCACGACGCACGCCTCTCGTATATAATAACCATTTCTTTCCATGAATAAACAAGCTCGCATGCAATTACACATGATTTTGCATATTCTCGTTCTCAACGATTAGCAAGCTTGGAGGCTATTACCGATTATTCATGCTATGCCTAAGCTTTCTTAGTTTCCTGTTTATTATGCACAGGTCACCTGTTTTTCTAATTTTCCGGCAAACATAATTTGTCGAATTAATAGAACGAAAGACACTTTCCTCCGCGTCATTGATACTACTATTATTTTTCTCTCGATATTATTTTGCGTCATTACGAAAAATCTCTTTGAATTTTCAAAAAAAAAAAAAAAAAAAGAAAAAGGATAAATACGATATTTCCTAGGTTTTTGCACGATTGTTCAAGGAATTAAATCAACTCGAAAAATCAACAGCCTTGAGATGCTTTCAGCTGATCACCGAGAGTTGAGGTTATACGTCCGAAATAGAACGTTCGCAACGGATGCATCGTGCAAACATAGCCGTTCTGTAATAATATTTACTCGACGAACGATATATGCCCAGCGAAATAAAGACCGGAAGAAATATATCGATGAAAGAAGTTGCTCCGTTATAGAAACTTTGTGTTACCTTCAATTGTACAACATTACGAAATCTTAGTCTCGACTTTGATTGTTTAAACTTAGAAATTTAAAAACTTATTAATTATTTGAGAACTTATTGAAGAAGGATAAGCGAAATGGAAAACGGGAAGCGAGGTGGATAATTAATTACACATCCCGCAAAATAAGTAATAGAATATGGATGTATTTCGCGAGAAATCATTAAAATGTATCATAAATCACTCGTATTAGTCTCGCTTCATTTTCTTCCACTGTTAACAATATTGGCCAACTATTACAAGGCCGGTGTAGCAGCACAATCATTAAAATTGCCTTTCTTAATTATCGTTTCGATATTTCGTCGCGTGGATGCATCGTAAATTAGTCAGTTCATTAGTGGTAGCGAGCAAAAGTCGATTCTCTGCCCTGTTCTGATAAAATAATCGTTTCTCTTGCTCCATTTTCCCCGAACGAATTTTTAAAATCGTTCTATCCGAACCAGTTTAATACCATCTTTCGTGCTCTTCTCTTTCGTCTACTCGGTTTATCTTTTCCACCGAAAGAATTCTGCAACATGGTGATCTTCGTTTATCTCGATAAGAAGTTAAAAAAATTTGCTCCCAAGATATTTGATATTTTTATAATTTGAACACTCTCCTTTTATCTCTATCTTCTTCTTGTTTGCTCCCTTGTCGTTGTTATCTTTGGATAATTAATTGGATAATTATTATAATAATATAAGAGTAATATTGGAAACATTGATTTATTCTATTATATTGATTTTCACAGAAAAAAATGTTATTAAATTTCCATCAGACTTGTTTCTTTCTTCTTCATCGTCTATTTTCATACCGGTCTGCTTTTTTGTGCCAAGTCTTTTCTCTCATTGTAAAGGATCTCCTTTCAATTTCCATTGTCCACGGTTTCGATATCTTTCCCTCTCTCAAGTTTTCAAGTCTCTACCCTCCTCTAGATTGCTCGGTTTTCCTTCAAGATTAATTGCTCCCTTTGTCGTGTCCTCCCTTTTCAAGATATTCCCCTTTCCATTCATTTCCCTTCTAATTTCGAAGTCTAGAAAGATCATTAAAAGAAACTAATTGATAGAAACAGTCTTTCCATTTAATAATAGAAATATGTAATTGACAAACCACATATAAACTTCACATCCACGTCTATCTTAAAAAAAAAAAAAAACATCAATTATTTCCCAGAAAAGAAAAATCACACTCGAATTCGATTAACGAATGATTCCTCTCACCTTATTTTAAAACCAACATCGTGGTTTTCCACAGAGAATCAACGTTCAAAAAATCGACTTTTTTACTCGTCTCTTTCGTCCAACTTCGCTCGATATATCGTCTTCAAAATCGACATCGACGATTTTTCATACGGGAAGGAATCACATTGAAAAATCAAGCAAATGCACGGTATACACATCGATTCCACCCTTCGACAACGTGTTGAACAGCTCGATTCATACGAAATCGGATAGCCTCCTCATAGACAGCCTCGATTTCTCTCGAGATATCGACCGACGTTCGGTTCGTCAAGTTTGTAATAAGATTTCCTGTTGTTCCAGGGACGAGGCGTAGGATGGGCCCGACCGCGCGAGCTGTCGTGCTACACTGAAGAGGAGGAGCTCCCCCGAAGAAGAGAGAGAGAAGGAGGAAGGAACGAAGGATGCCCGCCTCGCAGACCGCCGCCACGGAGCGGCGAAACGAGAGGATGGTGGGTATATATCCTTTCCACGGTTGTCGTTTCCGCAGGAAGCCGGCCGACAGAGGAACGTTAAAGGGGGTGCGAGATGAATGCCTCGGGAAATAGCGTCCCATTTTCCCGATGGAAGGCGCGAATGGAGAAGAGGCGAGCCGTTTTTGCAGCGAGTTTGGACGTCGGATAGTCGGAAGTTGTAGATTTAGTAGCGAACGTATTCATCGGTATTCTCGTTTTCACGAATATTCACGTGGAATTGAAAGGGATCTTTGTTTAACTGTTCGCGTTTTGCGTCTCGAAAATGAACGCAAAATGTGAACAAGTGAGATATTTAGACGAATATAGAGATTTTCTTTTTTTAAACGATTTATTTACTCGATTAACGATAATGATATATATTTTTGAGAAAGTTATTACTATGAGAGAATGTAAAATATAGTTTGATTTTCTTTTTTTTTTTTTTTTTGCAAAAGAACAAAGTCTTTACTAGAGCGTATGAAAGATTGAAAAGGGATTAATTAAAATGTCGCCCGTCATCAGTGACGCTTGTTTCGGTATGACAGTTAAAGGAAGAAAGAAACACAATTTTCCAGAGAGTCTGGACGACAATCGTCGTTAACTACCGCTCAACGATTCGCAACGATGTTCGCTTTTGAAAAGGCTTAGTACCGTAGGAGCGTGATTCCGCTTCCGGCTAGTCAGCGATGCCGTAACACAACAGTTTTTACTCGGTTATCGACGTTAAACTAGAATCTGATTACTTTTTTTTCCCTCACCTTTCCGTTCTCTGTGTTCTTATTTCGATTCTCATCGCACACTTAGTTCCACTCCCTTTTTGTTACGCTTCTTGTTCCATATATTTTTAACGAAACATTTTCAATTTATATTCGGAGCAAAAAAAAAAAAAATCGTATTACGGATAATTTAAAATTTCTGAAATCAACGTTAAATTATTCACGACAAGATTTTATCTCCAGATCATTTTAAACGTGTCTTTCTAATATGATTTCCTTACTGTTTCAGATCACACACGAACCGCCAAAATTAAAAACGACGTTGAAAACGCCTCCCAAACAAGCGACCAATCCTCTTCAGTTCGTCAAAGTAGGGCCGTGCTCTTTGTATCGCACGGCTCAGGAACAATTGCAAAAAGTTCAGGAGGTGAAGAAAATAAAGCAAGAAGTCCGCGATGATCCCGAGGATTGGCAATCGGTAAGATTCGACGCTATTTTCCGATAATGAAATTAAATTAGCCTTTTCTAAAAATAAAAAACGAAAAATGACGAGTAATTGTTTTCCTTTTCCTGTTCAGAATTTAGACAACTGGAAGAGCAGTCGAAGGAAGCGCCAGGAGCACATCATCGAGCGAGTGGTCGAGGTGAAGAAACTGGAGCTGGAGGAGCACGATCGGCAGCGTCGTCGGAGCAAAACTTTCTCGGAGATGATGGAGGAGAGGGGCAACAGGGGTCGGAAATTAAGCATCAGCCTGGCCATGTACCACGAGGAGGACGCCAACGATCTGAGCGATCTTGGTATAGGCACCAGCAGTGGGAAGAGTTCGGTTAGTGGAGATACACATGACGACACACATAGCGTTTTGGTAATAATTATATTATTGATATTTTATCACGATGCGTTGTTTAATTTTTTGCCAACGAAGCTTTCAACTTCAAATCCTAAATATATATTTTCTCGAGTCGTCTTCCCTAACATTCTTCCATACTAGATAAAGAAAGAGTGATAAGATCGAGTCGCGCATTTCACTTTGACTACTGATACTGTACTGCTGTATTAGCACTGCTAATTACCGTTATAATTGCGATGGAATAAAAACTGGACAAACTTCTTCCAGAGCGATAGAGACAGCGAAATAGAGAAAAATCACTCGGACGTGGACAACGTACAAAGCGAGAGCGTGATCCACAGCGATATCACGGCATCGTCGGCGACCACGACTGCAACCACGACGAAGAAATCTTTCGGTAACGGGTTTCACACCAGCCACAGTCACAACAACAATCAAGAATACGATTCGGCGACCACGGCGACGACCAGCTCCCCGGAGCCCGAGGAGTACACGTACGAGGGCGCGATTCGAGGTTACGTGTCGCGAGTGTCTCAAAACATACCGAGGCGATCGTTGGCCAATCTGGATTCGAAACTTGAGAGCGCGAAATCGACGAACGGCTCGAAGCTGAGCTTGGCCGACGAGGCGAAATCCACGATACCTGTGGTGAAGGTCGATATCCTGAAGAGGCGGGAGATATTCGAGAAAGCATCGCAGAAGAGCAACGAGACGAAGGCGAACAACAGGCTCTCCGGCGATTTCACCGGGACGAAATCGATCAAGGAGCGGCTCTCGAATCTGGAGAAGCAGAAGCACGAGGCGGAGAGCGGCGAGAAGGCGGGGAGTAAGGCGTTGAACAGATTATCGGGCGACATGAGCTCGATCCGCGAAAGATTGTCCCATCTGGAGAAGCAGGCGTTGGAGCGGGAGAAGAGCTCCGCTCATCGTAAACTGAGCGCCGAGGAGTTGGAGACGGTGAGACCGTTGCGGGACAGATTGTCCACCCTGGAGAAATACAGCAGCAGCGACGAGTCGTCGGCGCCTGGCGCGGCTCACGAGTCGCGGCACACGAACGGCGAGCTGTCGGCCAGATCGATAAAGGATCGTCTGAGCGCTTTGGACGCGGCCAGGAACAAGGAAACGGCCGACAAGAGATCGTCGGTGGGCAAGCACTCGCTCTGCTTCCGGGATCAAGAGAACAGAATCGACACGTCGACTCCTAGCGAGAGAAGCTCGTCCCCCGACTCGGAGTATCGCGTGCCGAGAGCGGCTTTCCACAGAAGCCTCGACTCCCTGGACGCGGACGCTTCCAGCGGCCCCGACACGTTCGAGCGCGTGCAAAGCTTGGAGGAATTGGATTACGGAAGGCGTTACCCGGCGTCCTCGTCGTCCGCCGAACTGTTGAACGACACCGACCGCGAGGATTCGGGTATTCACACGGCCGACGTGAGTTGCTCCGTCAGCCAGGCCGACGAGCCGGTCGACGAGGATATCGTGCACGCCAACACGATCGTAGAGAGGCAGGAGGTGATCGAGGAGAAGGCCGAGGAGCCACGCGAGGAGACGGCGAGCGGCGAGAAGGTCGGTGAACAAGAGCAGAGCACCGCTGTATCCGTGAACGAGATCTCGACGACTTCTGCCAGCCAACCGGACGCAGTAACGGCAAAGAAGGTAAGGCGTAACGACGGTGTTGCATGGCGATTTCTCTACTGGGCAAATCTACTGTTAGTTGTCGTTATATCGATTTGGCTGGCGTATGTAAAGAAAGCGAATCCATTGAGTGGGATATAATAAGTTCTGTTTGCTTTGTCGTTCGCGTACGTTCTCTTTTCCTATTATATTCGGAGTATATTACCGGAGTAATTATGTTATGTTGATCGTGTTATGTATTAAGTATCCGGTTCGAGTTTGTTTTGCGAAGGACGGTCGTCAAGTAATGTTAATTTTGATCGTCGTTGTAATGTTTATAAAAAAAAAAAAATATGACTCGCAATTCTATCTGTAACGTAAAAGATCATCAACGAAAACGTCGGTGTTACTTTACGACTGCACCTGAAACACATTTTAATCGATCGCGAGTGATAATCTACTATTCTTGTTGTTCTTGGCAACGGGATTTGGGCAGGTAGTACGATCTATCCAATAACTCTTTGGTTCTCTAGGGTACTGCTGACACTTCTGGGGAACTGTCGACTAACAAATCACAATCGCAGGCACACATAGAGGTTACTAACTCTAGTACACTTCGCTCCTGCCCTGCCACGAGCCGCCCGATCATATATCAAAGTCCCAAAGTACCTCCCCGACGTTCACCTCCCGAAACGCTTCCCAAACCGAAGCCTCCTGTTCCCAAAGAGCACACCGAGGCCAAAGTAGATTCTTCATCCTTCGTTGAAACGAACACCGCCACGATGTCGAATATCAAACTCTTCGCGGACGAGCAGGGGTCCGATCTCGGTGGCGAGGAAAAGGTTCAGAGCGTCTCGAAACAGGACTCGGCCCCCAAAATCACGAGCTCGTCCTCGGTGTCGTTAGACCCCGCTGTCGCGGACAGCTCTTCTCTGTCGCCCGCAAGGGTGGCAACCGTTCCAACGAACCTTCAACTAGAGTCTACCTCGAACTGTACCGCGAAAGAAGTTCAGAAGAGCACGCCAGTCACGTCTCCAAGAGCGGCATCCAAAATCCCCACCCCCCTTCCTCGTAAAACGATAGGCGCGAAATCCTCCCCGACCAGTTCCACGTCCTCTCTGAGCCCGCCCACCTCGCCATCCTCGCCCAAGACACCGTCACTCAAATCGAGAACGGCAAACGCGAAGAGCCCAACCGGTCAATCGTCGTCCTCTCCCCAATTCCCAAAAGCGTCAGAGATACCGATCCCCGTCGGTTCCAACGTGTCGTCTACGAACACGAGCATCCCTGTCGTATCTTCGAACCTGGAATCACAACAATCACATCCTCTGAACACATCCTCGAAACACATCTCGCACCCCACGTTCAGCACGAAACACCAGGTGACGGTGGGTGAAGAGGCACTGCCTGCGGAAAGACGACGAACGGTGGTGGAAATTTGCGAAAAGGTGGTGGTACCTCAGGGCAAGATACCTACAACGCCTCCTGTGACGCCATTCATCACCGTGGATCGCGTCAATGAGAAGCAGAGCTCACCGACCGAGGTTAGGAATCACGATCAGCAATCTAGCACCCCTTTGAGAAAGTCTTAAGGGGAGGGGAGAGCGAGAAATTCGTTCGTCTTCTTCTTCTTCTTCTTTTTTTTTTTTTTTTTTTTTTGGGCTATCCTCGCGTAGCACATTGTCCCCCGCCCCTGTCGTTAGACCTAGCTTCGTCTAACTTCCATTTAGATCTTGTACATAAGAATGGGCTTTAGAAACGGGGCGTCCAAGTGGCGGGATTTCTTGTTACTTGATCATGTATCCGTTTCGATAAAAAGAGATCAAAGAGTCGAGAGAATTTTAGAATTTTATCGCAAATAGTTTTTGAAATGAACTAGAAGAAGAGGAGAATAGAATTTTAGAACGAAAGTTACGGTAATTTCGTTAACTGGCCGTTAATGATAATGATATCGTACAAAATGATACAATCCCTCGAGAATGATATCGTAATCGCGTATATATAATAGAATAATTTATTAAGTTATTCCCCTTAACTTTCTTTCTTCTTCGAGCGAATGTTCATTAAAATAAATCCTTTTTTTTTTTCTTATTATATATCTTCTAATTATTTGAATATAACACGAAATTTTGATACGCGAATCGATAGTCGAATGTTGACAATCTCAGCCAGTTAATGAAACTCTATCGATCTATTCACGAGCTTATATCGAATCTATCTGAATAAATTTCTCATTGTCGTGCCTAGTCGATCGTCTCTCTACGATAATTATCGAATAACGAAGGATTTTCGAAGAAATCCTTGAAAATGAAATATCCGTATATCTGCCAGATCAGGAAAACGAATCTCGCCACTTAGGATTTCCGGATAATATAACCCGTCTTCGCCTATCGCTTCCACACGTATTTATTATCCGCCATTACGCACAAATCTCGCTGGAAACGAAGGTGTGAGACCATAGCTAACGATGTAAATAGACGACGCAGGAGCAAAACGTACATAATAATAATAATAATAATAATATTAATAATAATAATGATAATAATGATAATAATGATAATAATAATAATAATAATAATAACGATGATAATGATAATGATAATAATAATAATAATAATAACCCCAAGTATCGATTAGTAAGATTAGAATCAGGTAACCGGAAATAACGTGTATCAACCGGAGGTAAATGTAATATCAATTTCGTAAGAACATCGATAATCGTGGAAACGTAGTGGCCTAATCAAACAGGGAAATACGATTTTGGACTTAAGACACCGATGCTTAATACCGATTGATTGTTGCCTGATATAAAAAAGAAAGGGAGGGAAAAAAAAAGAAAGAAAAAAAAAAGGAAAAAAAAAGGGAAAAAAAAATCGAAAAATAATATTGTGATAAAAAAATTCATGAACATCGTGTGTGACATTTGATGAACAACGTTAATGATATTCTTAATAATATGATTATATTATTACACCGATTATATATTCTGAGCTATATATATATATATATATATTATGAAAACCAAAGAAAGGGCCAATTAGATGAAAGATAAAGAATCGTAAATATCATCTCAATTATAAAATAATCTGAATTTCATTTTAGATTAACTTGTAACCGATCTTAAAACAACCTGTCAACACTTGGCGCGCATCTAATGAATAATTAATCGATTGTAGTGTTTGGGAGAGAAAGAGAAAGAGAAAGAGAGAGAGAGAGAGAGAGAGAGAGAGAGAGAGAGAGAGAGAGAGAGAGAGAGAGAGAGAGAGAGAGAGAGAGAATGAAAAGAAAGAGAGAGAGAGAGGGGGAGAAATTGAATTGATAAAATATAAAATTCACTGAGATGAGAAATTTTCTCGTGTTATATTTTCATCGTGAACATTGAAATTTCATTGAGAATGAGATTTTTTGAAGCACGAATGAATCGAGGTTTCCCTCAAGATCAATAATCATTTCATTTCGGTACAATAAAATTTCTTTTATGAAAATTTCATACGAAGAACGAGAAGAGTTGGATAGACATAGGGTTCACTTTTGCTTCAAAGAATCTTGATTTCGCTTCAACGAATACACGAATAATCGCTATCGAATCGCTATCGCCTTTCAAATGAAACACTGCCGAGAAATTAAATATCGAGTTTAAAGTTTCAACACACCGATCACCATTGTCTTCGTCACCCTGAATTGTTCGAAATAAATGATGGAAATTCTGCTGGAGTATGTTCGAAACGCCTGAATCTCAAATAAAGGGGAAACGGTATAAATTTTCTGTCTTCCTTTTCTGATTTGTGACACGAGACAACCCGAGCCATCGTGAATCTAGATTTGTAATTTTTTACCGATTATCGAGTTAAAGTTAAACCAATCGTAAATATTTATCTTTATCTATTTTTACGATACAACGTCATCGCAAAAGCTCACGACTCGACACACAATTGCAGTCTATCGACGAATGTGTTCAAAGTGTCGTCCCCGTGAACCACGGATCAAAAGTCAGAGCGACATTTAATTATTACGAAAGATGCTCGTAACCGATAAAAATCGTTCTAAATCGTTACGATTAATCGTTCCAGTATCGCGTTTCTTATTTTATCGACGTACGATGCAATGAAGGAGGTAAGAGAATCGTGTGACGTTTCATCTGGTTTTAAATTAATTTTTTTAAAAAGTTTTTTTTTTTTATTTTGTTGATCGATTATATCTGGCTTGGTCCCCTCCCTTGCATTATTTTTCATTATTATTAATATCAATAATTTCATTAATATCGAGACTCCATTGACTTTGTAGAGCAATAAGAAAATCTTTTCTATTTGCATTACAATTTTTTTTTATCATTGTTATTATTTTTTTTTCTTTAATTTTAATTTTTTCCCTCTTCGCGTAAGATTTATATTGGTTGCTTGATTTCTCAAAAACGTTGGACGTTGTCATTTCCTATTGTTTCCTCGAGAAGAGTAATTATTCTACCAGCGGTAGAAATTTGGTTCGATCTTTTACCAGCTTGTCTGCTGTAGCATCGTCAATGATCATCGTCAATTTCGAGCAACTGTCATGAACCTAAGCTCTGCTAACGTGAAGAGGTAAGACGGTGCTTTCGATTGTTGAAGTTAGCGATAAAAGCCCCACGGTCATGCGTCTCCTTTACAACCGGATATTTAGTTATCCCGCTTATCGCTAGTTTTATATTTGCTATCGATCCGATGCATGGCTCTAGCTTAATTGATTTTATCAGTTTACCAGCCTTATATCGATTTTCTTAGTTTTCATTTCAATGCACAAACTTTCCTATTTTTTTTTTTTTTTTTTTTTTTTAAATAATTTTACACATTAGATTGCAGCATACACTTGAATGCATTATATAATAATGAATTGACGAAAAAATAATGGAATTATTTAAAATTTTATTTCCAACTCGAGTTATTTCCATTTCGACAAGAATTGATAACCCATCGGGTCATAGCGAAATCATGCAGAAAGTAATTAAACGATTGGCGATCAGTCTTCTGAGGTTGCCAAACATGTTCTTCTTACAGTGACGTTAAACTCTTCCATTCGCCGTAAACCCGGCGATCTTTGCACTTTGAATTATTAATTATCTTCTCTTAGCACCGTTTCAAATAGTCATAAATCGGTAGTTTCTCGTGATAACATCTTTATCGCAGCATCCGGTTCAGAGTAAATCGCAGAACAGATGATTTTTTTTTTAAATCATTTGCATTGTTTTTTGAATAAGATTAAATTTTTACGAAAACTTTGGAAGTATAATACAAGTATTTACATTCTTCGTTGTTTTATTTATGTTTGATTATTTCGAAATGAAAAGATAAATGGAATTAATACAATTGATGGCAAATTTTCGAACAGCTTTATATTATTTCTTATATATATATATATATATTTCATTTTCGATATCTAAATTCTCTTCTATTCTAATCTATTTTAATGATATTTGTATTAAACACCTCAAGAATTATATTTATTTCCGATAAAGAGATATATTATTTTTCTTCTTTACTTTAAAGTTTATTCGATCCATTTATCTTGAATTGGATTATAAAAGATTATAAAAAATGATACGAAAAAGATTTTATCTTTTTCTTATATTATTTTTTCTATTATCATTTCTCTTATATAATTATTAATATATGTATTAAATTTTTATTCTGGAAAGAATAAAAATAAATCATATTGAAAATATCTTCGTTGAAAAGTTTATTCATTGAACTTTTTAATCCAGAATAGGGAATACAGGATTTATATAGTCACACTCTTTTATCAATTACACTCTACCTATGAAGATTTAGATAAACGTTATCGTTATTGCCGAAAGATCTTATCATTTATTTGCTCGCACTTTAGTTGACGACATTTATATGATATTTGCACGAAAACTTACGAAATAGTAAGTCCGATGCATGATGGAAGACGAGTGCTTCTTGCGGCTGATGCATGTAATTATTGTGACTAAACGTCTTTCTAATTACAAAATAGCACAATTAATATTAATTATGGAAACTTACACAGTTAACACAAAAATTCTTCAGTTCATTTGATTCTTTTTATGCGTTCATTTTGAGAAAAATTTTATTCGAATTATTTGATTAGCCAAATTAATACCTGTTGTTTATTAGTGTGAATAAGTTTAATTTCGGATTTTTATACATTTCAAAGTGAAATTAAAACTGTTTTTATTTTATAACTTGGTTATCTGGTTTGATGTGAATAAGTTTAATTGATATTGATTAGTTTAATTGTCAATTTTCATAGATTAATTATTCTTGTCTCGTGTTTATCTTTGCACGTGGAAAAAAAAATCATAATAGTTATGCATGAACACCAGTACATCTGCGTCTATAGAATATAAAAAAGCAAAACGAGGCCCAAACGAGAATGCAAAATAATCTTCCATCCGAAACCACAGTTGCCTCTCAACTTATTGCTCGAAATCCAGTGTTTCTCAAGCTTCGTTTTACACTTATTCTTCTTAATATCTTCGCAACACTAATCGAAATAAACAAACTTAACATAAATTTAAACATCGTACGTATAAAACAATTTTTCATTTCCACTATAATACATTTTAATAAATTGAAATTCATAACCAGAAACCAAAAGCCAAGCCTTCCCTTCTTGCCACTACTTATAATCATTAATAAAAAAATAGAAAAATCAAATAACCAATCTAAACTAAAACCCAGAATTCACGAAGAAAAAATCACAAAATTAACGGAATAGTTATCAAATGTCAACAAATCTTATCGAATCTGGTTCGACGATTATACAAATAACATCGTTCAAGTCAAAACAGAAAATTCCCAGAAAAATTTTTACAAAGAAATTCGCGGCCATCGTCGAATAATATTTACACGATACATCTCCAACAATAATTTCGACTCGAATCTATGATAATAACAACCAAGTGTAATCAAGAAAAGAAAGGGAAAAGGATGGCCACAGATCGCGAAAGTTTGAGAAACCCTGGTCCACGGGCGTAGCGCGTCGATTTGCATAGAATGTGGCGTTGCAAAATTCGTGGCCTAGCCGCGAGCCCGTTTCGGTATACACGAGAAATACGAATAACGCGGTGCCGCGTCTCTTCAGGAACCGATCGTTATCGAGAAAGCGGACGACGAGGAGGCGGCGGTGATTTGCCAGCCGAGCCAGCCAGTCGAACACGAGGAGCACGAGGAAAAGGAAGCGGCGATGAACGTGAAGATCGAGACGTACGAGCCACGGATCGAGGAGGCGATCGACGTGCACGATGCACCTGAGAACGTCTCCGCGCCTGAAAGACCGACGACCTTGACCTTTGGCAAACAGGAAATGGCGAACACGGTGGACACGATCAGCCTGCTCAGCCCCGTATCGCCCATCTCGAAACAGGTAAGGTGGAGAACGATGCTTCCTTCCACCCTCAATTCGAATCGGATTGAAAGTTTGGCCATTTGCATTCAATGGTTCTTTATTCGTCCCTTGTTTCTGTTTTTCCCTTTCTAAACAGGTTGCATCGCTAATGAAGATTGTTTTGTAATGGAAATGATGAAAAAGTGTAATATAAATCTGTAGATAATTCGTTTCAATTTTTAATTATCTAAGGAAGAGGAATCTTGAAATTAAAAAAGTGACAATAAATGATCGTGTGAAATTTTCTAAAGAAGTTATTGTGACAATTTCGATAAATTTTCATTTCTCTAAGGATTTTGTTTTGTTTCGACAGATTTTGCCATTGAATCTATCCAGTGACGAGGAAATAGTGACAGGGTTGGCGTTTCCTCTGGGACCACCGACCAGCGTGGAACCACCAAAGGAGAAACCACCGCCGCCTCCGGTAGACGTCAGTGACGAAGAGAATCTTCCGGTGGAACCTCTCAAGAGATTGAACTCCACCCGCAGAATAAAGAAGGAACTACGCACAAGACGCTCTGATTTCCTTGGAATCGAAGGGGTACAGTTTTGTTTTTAATTCTCGCTTTGAATTATTCTCGACTTCGATGTAAATTGAAATATTCGAACGCGAAAAAGTGTGTACGAGAGTTGAAATTTTTTTTTTTCCACGACAGAAATGTCGACACTTGGATCGTAACTTTCGTTTCTTCTCACGAGTTTCCACCTCCTTCTGGTTGGATGGCTTTCACTTGTTTCCGGAAGTTGGTGTGTTTCGTTGGCGCACCCACGTTTCAAAAGATCATATCGCGGGCGTAACATCGTTTAATGATATTAATTGAAGCACGTGAATGGATTTACGTAATTCACAATCGTAATTATGCGCTGATGAGATTCCGCATGCTCGTTCATCGACCGCGATATGTTATAAGCATGAATTTTCCACGAACGAAAATTTTAGATTTTCAAGCTTCCTTATCGTAATCATAAAACGTGATATAAAATAAGAAACTGGTGAGAGAATAACAATTTTAACGTTGATCGCATATCTTTGGCAGATAAAAAATATTTTAAAATTAAAAAAAAAAAAATTATAAAAATTAAACTTTTAAAGAATTGAGATTAAATAAGTGACCATCATTCTGATATCAAAATGATATGACATTTGAAAATGAATATTTACACCTTTGCTTCATAATCATTGTAACAATCGAGAAAAGCATATTTGGAATCTCTTCGACAAACTTTCCATCACGAGCATCATCATCACCTTCAATTTCCAGGTAAACGATGACGAGCTGGAACGCGAGTTGACCCTGACAAAACCGCCAGACATGGCGGCGATCCTTGCGGAGGAGAGACGCATCGAGCAGCTTCATCGTCGCTCTTACGACACGGACAGCAATTACGAGCAAGACTCCAGCCACGAGAGAGATTCGGGCGTGGAATTGGGCCACGCCGAGGATTGGACTAAACAGCCTGTCAGCCCCGATATGTCTCAACACAGTCGCCAAAGTAGCGAACCGTTCGGGGCGAGTGTCACGTCTTCCGAAGAGGACGAGATCACGAAGAAAGAAAAGGAGATCATCGAAGTCCTCGAGAAAGAGGAGCAGTGGCGGTACGAGAACAATCGTGAGATGAACAGGTAGGAATTCCCCGAAACTATTTGTACGATGTGGGTGTAATTTTAAATCACGGAGGATGGTTGGAGTACAATCCATTAGATCGACCGTAGCTTCTCTATAGACGAATAGTATATCTCTTCTCCCTGTCCCTTGAGAACGGTTCAGGTGCAATTTTTCTGAATATCTTGCCGTAGGTAGACGATTCTTATCTTCCTTTTCTCTTTAATTTTTTAAATTAAGTAACAGGTGCTTGACATGGTGGGCACTCTTTCTTCGTATCTCTCCTTGGATATTTGCACGAAAATTTTTGTTGTAATTTCTTGTAGTTCTTGGAAGCATGTCGATGAGACCGAAGTTGCCAATAACATGATTATTTCTCAGACAAGTGTTTCACTTCTTACAATAACTTTTCAAACAAATAAACCGATAAAAATAATAACCGGCCTCTTCGGTGATCACCACGTATATATATATATCGATATTTCTATAAGAGTGAATTGTGTATGTAAATAATGAAACTACAATGAATTTGTATCACGGGATCAATAATGTACAATACGGTGATGAATAAAATAAACACTTTTATTATGAATTTTGGTCTTTTCCTGACTATCGCTTGACTATCGCTATCGCTATTATCGTTGTTGCTGGCTCTCCACGTTTTCTCAAACCTTACAAGCATTGTATACTACGTAGACAATTTTTGCGATGGGCAAGCCCATCAACAATTGAGTTGTTAATCAAGTTGAAATTCATGACGAAACAGTGACTTGGGCGAAAAATTGGCGCACAAGCTGCGCGAGCTCGAAGAGGAGAAGATGCAGTTGGAGAGGGAGCGCGCCCAGGAAGCGGCTCTGCGCCGACAGGAGGAGACGCTGCGCAAAAACGAGGACAACATACGGAAACAGGAGGAGACCGCGAGACAACAGGAGGTGGCGCGGGCTGAGGCCGAGGCGAAACGCGCCGAGGAGAAGAGGCAGGAAGAGGAGCTGAGGGCGCAAGCAGAAAAGCTGAGGATTCAGAATGAAATCGAGGAGGAGAGAAGGGTTGCCGATGCGCGACGTATCGAGGAGAAACGTATCAGGGATATGGAAAACCAAATTCGAGAACAAGAGGTATGGATTTTTCTTTTTTTTAATTTCTCTTCTTTTGATTATCCTTTTTTTTTGAGGGGTTTTGTTATGTGGGTGCGGATGCTTTGGAATGTTGTTCATTTGGAGTGAGATGTATAATTTGGTTTATGGTATGAGAGATTTGAATTTTAAATATTTTTTTTCTTTTTTTTAAATTTTCAAGATAAGCAAACGAATTTTCTCATTTATTATTATTGTGAAAAATATGTTGTTTCATTTCTTATTTTAAAAATTCATTTTCGCTGAAAAATAAATGCTAACTATTCTTCTAATATTGCATGCTGTAAATTAAATATATCGCACTGTTAACGGGAGAATCGTTGATAATTATTCGCAGAACACGTCATACGTTGGTGCTGGTACGAACGATGAAGAAGACGAGTTTGCTTACGGGGTAAGGGAACGTTTACCATTTTCTCTCGATGCTTGCTTCTAACAAAGACGAGGCAACCTGGCAAAAATTATACATTTTATTTTCCAAGCTTTATAAAAAAACCAAGATAAATATTAAAACATGTATACGTTTCTTAAAATAAATAAAATATAATCAGTTTTTTTTTTCTTTGGAATAGGAAGTCCTCAGAGTGAAAAGGGAACTGCTGCAGTTGCAGCAGGAAGAGTTGAAACGTCAACGAAACAATTTGGCGTATCGTGAACAAGAGCAGCTTAAGTTGGCAGAACAATTGCAAGAGCAGTGGAAATCCTTGCAGGATGTTGCGCACAGCTCCGCGAACAATATCCAACAGTTCAAGAATCAACCACCTGTAAATTATAGATCGTCTATGCCGAATCTTCAGCTTCAAGACGTGCAAAGAAGAAGACCTCCACCTCCTCCTATACCACCGGCTAAACCATTGCGTTTGATCGAGCAGAGACAAAGAGATGTAACTATCAGGTAAGAATCATACCATGTATATTTATCCATCATGTCGCATTCTGTTAATTTCAATGGTTGAGGTATTGAATTACATAGAACAGATGCAATGCTATGCAGTTCACGAAATTGCAATAGCGCATTGTTATGTCAGCGTTTAAACAGATCGCGACTAACAGGAAATGTAAATTAGAGACGGAATGGTACCACTAATCGTGTCACTTAATTTCCTGTTAAAACTTTCCGCTTTGTTGCGTCTGATGTAATCTTCTGGGCGACATACTGTTTGCAATTTCTGATTAACGAGGGCAGTCATTGGTAATCTTTGAACAGTCAATATACCAGTTGCATCACAATTTTTCTTTTTTTTTAACGAATAAGCAACGATTATAATATAATAATCAAAAAAATTCGATATTACAATGATATTTTAATAATATCAATAAAACATGATGATTAAAAATTGTACAAGAATTTTTCCAATCGAGTAAAATTTTAAATAACAACGAAACAACGATGAAAATGTGTAATCGTCTAACAAGTGGATAATTTTATAAAATGTACAGGAGCAGCAGGATTCCTTCGGCTGATTCGATTCCTCAGCAAATGGATACACCTTTGAGACACAGTGCATCAGTTACGACTTTATCGAGCCATGCTGGACAACAGATGAGCAAGCAAACGTTGCAGGCGCTCAGTGCAGTTCCTCGGCCACGAATCGTTCAAAGCGATCAATGGGTGCAACGGAGGAAGAGCGACGTGCCACGAGGTGCTCACGATCTGAATTATCACCATCATTGGCTCATTCAGGTAAATATCTTAAAATTTAATAATTGTGCAAAATCATTCTTCGAATTTGTATACGATTTTTTTTTTTTTAAATTATGACGTTTCGATATTATGTACAGGAAGCGGAACAAAGAAGGATCAATGAAAAGAATCAACGATCGCCAGGGCGAAAACCTCAAATGCACATAACAGGAACGTCGGTTCCTTATGTGACTGCTCCTACAAGGACAGACAGTAAACCATTACCCGATTCTATCATACAGACTCTTACGCAAAGAGTGCAAAACAGAGCGCAGGAAAAGCCTCTTCCACCTAGAAGAAGGTTAATATTCAAAAAGAAATTTGTGTCTGAAATGAAAGCATCAAAACGAAATAAATAAATTTTCATTTAATTTTACAGATTGGAACATAGTACTAGCCAGGAACATTTGTCCGCGTTGCAACATCAATCGCAGCAACATGTTATGCAACCACAGAAACCTCAACAATCACCGCCGATGAATAATGAGAACCAGGAGAAAATGTTAAGTGTTAGCGGGAAAAAGAAATGCTCTCATTGTGGAGATGAATTAGGTATGTAAAAAATCTTTTAATAAAATAGTAATTTATATTGAAATATTGTGAATATTATTTAAATTCTCGTTATTCTTTTAATTCTGTTCAGGAAAATAAAATAAAACAATTAATTTTATTATTCGTCAGGTCGAGGTGCCGCGATGATTATCGAGAGTCTACGATTGTTCTATCATATGGAATGTTTCAAATGCTGCGTGTGTCACGTTCGACTTGGTGATGGATTAATGGGAACAGACGTTCGCGTTAGAAATCAAAAATTACACTGCCATAACTGCTACTCCAGTGACGACGGTATCCGCATTTAGCTTACACTATTTATACGTATGATTATAATTAGGTAAACGTCAATAATTTCTCGACAATTTTCCATCTTTCATAAATTTTATTAAGCGTCTAATTGTTTTTCAGATTAATATTGGTAAAAAAAGAGAAAAAAATTATAATTTTATAGATTATATATTTTAAAATTAAGAAAAAAAAAAAGATAAATTCAATGAAATTTTTCTTAATAATTTTATTTACATTATTTTGTCATCTCTTAATTCTCAATCTAACGATTAAAATTATAATGTTTCAGGTGTCAAGTTCAGTTGCGTGTGAAACCAAAATGGGGAAGTGGCTAATGGGACCACATTGACTAACTTGAATATAGCATCTCTCGGCTATATTTTATAAGTTATAGTTGACCAATTAGCTACCGGTGACACGCGACCGTGACACTAAATCCCCCTCTTTTCTGTATATAAAACTGACAAATGGTACAATCGAAAATGGACGTATTAGTCCTTATTTTGCATAAGATTATCTCTTCGTGCGCTTTAATTTAAAAATCAAGATATTTTTCTCAAGTAACGCCGATATATTTCCAATCGACTACTAACCGTAGAACGTACAGAGAGGAATGTGTAAATAAACGTGTATTTATGTAATTAGCATAATGATAGGAAAAATTCAATGAAATGAAAAGTCGCAAGAAAACAGCTGTTTCTATCGACCATTGATAAAAAATAACGTCGAATTTCCATAAGCTCTGTGAAATATCGACGAACGATTCACATGTATATTTTTGTAATATAGTTATCCCGTGCTATTTATGAGAAAAATTCCTCTGATGTGACGGCTATAATAACTTTTCTTTTCCTCATTTCTAATTCCCTTGCTACATTTGTATCTTTTCTTTAATTTTTTCTTTGTTCTTTCTTTATTTCATTGTTCGTCTAAATATTTACAAATCAGTAGATGATTTTAATCAAATTAAATAACACCTCTATATTTCAAGAGCGATCGTTTAGATTCTAGTTGATTATTACGGTAGTACAATCATTAACTGTAGCTGCATAACGAGATGCAATTACAAAGCTCGAGTTTTGTGTTCTTTTCTTTTCTTTTTTTTTTTTCTCTATTGAATTAATGAAAAAAATAAAAATTAGATGCGTTCGAAGATTCGATGACGATGACTTTCATTGCCCGCACGGATTAATGATAATAGTCGTCTTTGCGCAACCGTCGTATCGTATCGAATACGCATATTTGTTATTGTGAAATATTGTATGATATGTGTCTCATGTTAACTGCAAACATGTAATTTTATATTATCAAGAATAAATGTTTATTATAGTGATTGTGATGTTTATATTTTGCTTTAATTTCCTGCCAACTTTAATGTTCTATTGTTGGAAAATTCATAAATTAATTATATGGTTATTTAATCTGTCTGTGAGGAATGAAGAGGATCTTTTTTCGTAGTAAAAACTCGATGATAGCTAGGGTATATTTAGCAGCTTTGATGTGCGTAAAAGAGAGAATCTTACTAAGCAGATAAAAAGAGTTTGATGACGTCGAAGACTGTCGAGAAGCCAAAGATCGAGAAGTCTAAACTTAAAGCGATACGTTTGAAGAATTTTATCAACGATTTTCTTTGATTGTTTTTATCGTAAGTACTATAATAATAATAATAAATAAAAATTATATCAAAGAATTCATTCATATATCAATAACTTCTTTTTATTTATAACAAAAATTCATTTAAGATATTATATCATATTATATAGACGTTATTCAAGAATTATTTTTCAGTTACAAAATTTCGAGTCACAAGTATTGGCATCTAAAAATATAAATTGTATAAAAACAGCATACTTTTCACTTGACAAACTTTCACGAAACTTTCACATTAGAAAACACGTCAAACGCTATCGATAGCATCGGAATCCGTGAGAATTAGACGATCGAGACGTAGATTAATAAACCGCGAACAAATAGAGCATAATGCACGTGGTATCCGGCGCACCCCACTTCCATGGAAACAATTAATTCTAGGTCGGGTTGCGTATCAAGGTGAAAAACCGGCGTTGAAGGGAGACGAATCGGTGGAACTACGTTGCAAACTCGTCACAGAGAATTGAATTACTCAGTTACCTCTCGACAAGCTTTATCAGTTTCAGTAATTCGAGCAACGTCCCCTCTATTAATAGACGGGCGTGTGCTCGTGCATCGTGCGGTCATGGGGGATGAATCGCGACTTTTCACGATTTTAATAAATCATACGTCATGTTTCGAGTCGTGTTACTGGCCAATTCGGATTGAAGATTTGTCGTTTTCAATATTTGATTTATGGTTTTATGGGAACAAAAATAGAAGCGAGATTGTAGGAATTGAATATAATAAAAATTAAATTTAAATTGTTACAATGAATTATAAATTCATTTTATTAAAAAAAAGATATTTCAAAGTAGAAAAAGAAAATATCAGATTAATAAGAGGAATTTAATTCAAACAAATATTATTCAATTTATGAATGGAAGAATTTATTTGCATAAATAGGTAATTTATATTTATAATCTATTCATTGGAATATATATGCAAATTAGAAAGTTAATTTGCTTAAGTAAAAATTCGAATTAAAATGCAAATAATTAATTGAAATACATATCGTTTGTAACAATAAATTTGTATTCCTCTGTACTCTTCATTGATAAATGAATAAAATTGATTTCTTCCCGTATTCTTCGAATACCGTTATAAAATACACGTGTTCATCCTCACTTCGTTACACACGAACAATACGAATTTCGAATTGGAGCGTAGCATCTCAAACTATCTATATCGAGCATAAAATTATAAACTCTTTGAATAGATAATCGATTCGATATGATACTCGCACGCGACCATAAATCAGTCAATTCCTTTCCAGTAACCCACAAACCATCTTTCGACCCTCGACAATACGAGGATTGTCCTTAATTTTCGCAAAATTGTGGTTTCTGCCGTTTCTTTCTATTTTCTCCGAACAAAATAAACGAACAACAGCACGCGAAGCTTAGATTAGGAAACAGGAGAAATACCATGAAATTTCCTGTGTAATTTTCGACTTTGTCAGTGATCGAGAAATTCCAAACGACCATCTGTTTGTCCAACAATACTATCTTACCAGAATGATTCTGTTTGACACGAGATTAATCAACCTGTCCAATCATTTAATCGGTAAGTTAAATTTAAGTACTCTCTATTAATAGACGCGCACCTGTGTATGTACCATTACGTCAAACAGTGATTGAATGATCAGGAACAAAATTATTAAAATACCGAAACTTTTGGATAACATTTCGTGAATTGGATTGTAATTGATAGAGTTATTAAACTATATTTGATTGCTTGATTATTAATTGCGTTAATTTAACTAATGAATTTTCTTTTAATCTATTTCAAGCTTTTCCTAAATTTTTTAATTCTGTAAAATATGAATTGTTATTAATCGTTTGTTGTTTTTTATTTTTTTAGTGAAATTGAAAAAGAGAGACAAATATAAAATTGCAAGATCTTAATAACGTATCATTTTTACACTTTATTTATATCGCATATATACGTATATATCATTATAGAAATCATGCATATACATATTACAGATACATTAGATTCTAAAATATCAGTTACAGATGAAGAACGATTCTAAGAATGCACATGCAGATTGGGATTCGTGGTTTCACGCGATGCATTAATCAAGAGGACGTTTACTATTAGGAAGAGCAAGAGTTACAAGAATTGTTGAATAAACATCCTGTAAATTCTTTTCTTCAAAAAAAAAAAAAAATTTGCATTTCTTTAAAAAACACAAGCGATTAAATCAGATTTGAATCATTAGCAACTAATGTTTCTCCGTAATTATATTCAATTTTCAGAGAAAAAAGCGTGAAGCTTCGTGTATCACGACTGGTAATTCAGGATCGACCCGAAACGAACAATGCGAAAGTATCGAGTACAGAATAACGATACTTTCATCCTAGACGAGTCTACGTACTACTCTTGAACTTTGGTCATCGATAATCCAGTTTGAACTTTTTAAGGAAGATGAGTAGTGGTCGTCTATATATATATTAACCACAACCGTTGTTACATGTCAAAGAACCACGGACATGTCCCATAGTGGTTGACGATGGAGACCAGACTTGGCCACATTATAAAGGTAACGTTATCCAACTATAAGAGATGCACATGAGATGGAACAAATATTAATTTTGCATTCCATGTATTCATTGGCACGTATTCAACAAACTATTTTTTTCCTTACTATTCTCTCATTGTTCGATAATTAGTACGTTTGCATATATTAATTACCGATGTAAATTACCTCCTCATTCATCATCACGATTGTTCTAAATTCATGGTATGTAATAGAATAACGTAAGGATAATGTAAAATTTCACTTATTAGAAAAAATTGTAAAAAAGATCTTCGTCGATGTATTAAGACACAATAATAATATAAAAATATTTAAACGAATTTAATTATATTTCAAATAAAACTTCTGATTTCTTTTTCAGCTCAAAATCGCAAGAAAATCTATCCACTGTTATATTTTATATAAATAAATCTATATAATAAAATTATATTCAACATTTTGCATAGAATATTGCATAGTTCAACATATATTTTCATGTAAGAAGACAATATTTCCCGTCGAAAAATATCCGATCAGCCGCGATTAAATCCTCCAATAGTAATGGCTAGAAAATTTAAAACCTGTTTCACTTAAAAAAAAGTTATATTCGGTTACTGGGTAATTAACCAAAGTGCCGTGTCACGTATATACGCAAGTTCGAGCGTGAAAGGGTTGAAAGACCATGTTGACGTTCCACATATGAAATCTCGAAATGTCTGTACTCGACTGGCATCATTACTCGGACGAGTGGCGTCGCCGTCTCGTTTACAGAATTCCGCGAGTCCGCGCGCGCGCTGACAAAAGATCTTTCGTTCCGTCGAGTTCTCGCGTTTCGCCTCCCGTGTACCCGTTTTTAATTTAGTCTACCTCGAATTGCTGACCACCGCTGACTACTACGCCGTCTAACCAATAGGCCGGCGTCATATCCAGTATTATCCAACGTGTAGCCACGACGTGTAGCCGGAGCCGGCTCAGTCGTGTGATAAACGCGGAGGCACCTGGGTAGGCTGTGGCGCACATCCGTCGACCGCCGATGAATCGTCCGCGAACAATGGATCCGTGAACTCCGTGAAACGGAACCGCGGACAGCTGATCAATTGGCCAATTGTTGCTTGACCGTAGTGTTTCGAAAACTGTCGATCGATCGTTCTGTTTTTGTTTCCTTCGAATCTTGATCACCGTGAGAATCACTAGTGGAAATTGGAATATTGGATATTTGGCACGATCCAGAAAATTGAGAAAGGTGAGGAAACGCTCGTTCTTTTTTATTTGAATCGTGGTATACGGAGTGAGTTTCATGTTTGAAGAGTGGACTTTTTTTTTTGTAGATCTTCGCGAGAATGGAATTTGAGATTTTGTGTAATCGTGGAATCGATATTTTGAGATACGGTATTGTTATTTTTAAAATTCTTTTTTCGAGTGATTTTGTGGCCTAGGATGAGTTAGGTAATTTAAATTCCTTGCGTAATTGCGAGGGTTTTTTTGCAAATAAGAATAAGAATTGCTTAGATCTCTGCGTTTTTCAATAGTGTTCAATAATAGTGTAATTTTTCCAAGAAGTAGAATCTATTTGATATATTTGTTTTGTTTAATTATCGTTAAAATAATTTGCATAAAAAAAATAAGAATTGTTTGAATTCTTTGTCTTATCTTTAATGGTTTTCCCGTGAATGTTATTGTGCATTCCTGAAGTAGAATTTGTTTTTAAATTTCTTTAAGTAGTAAGATGTTTAAGATGTTTTTTTTAAAAAATGTGAAACTTTTTATGAATTATTTTATATAAGTGTTGCAAAGTTGGAAAGTGAATTTTTTATTTAAAGAAAGGCGGGCGATTTCAAAATTTTAGATAATAAGTGAAAAGTGCACTTATTAATATTCTTCGATTCGAAGAAATCATCGATTTCACAAATTTGATAAATTAAACTAGATATTTTTTTCAAGAACACAAAGTGAATAGATATTAAATATTAAATAGATTTTTTTTTTTATTTCCATGTTAATAGTTTATATTACGAGAAAAAATTTTAAAATTCATGATATTATATCGATCAGTGCACAAGACGTAGTATTATTTCTATATCACTATAATTAAACATTAACAGACCGGAACCACCGTTAGTTTTCTATTTGTTACACCAGAAACAGTTCTTTTTTACAATATAGCATACATAAAAAATTCAATATAACACAAATAAACTTTTCATAGTTCTATTTTTATTTATTGATATGACGTAATATTGATTTGAACAAAGTATTAAATAAATTGAAAACTGTATTTGCATTGCTTCATTTATTCGATTTCAACAGTACAATTATATTCTCCTGGGATGCTGTTAATAGGTGTGCATTACGTAAAATCTCGATTACTTTTTTTTATTATCCACGTTTGCTTTTTATATCGAATTGTTTTTATAGCTTATTTCCGAACCGTACATTTAATTCCGTATAAGTTCTAATTTTATTTTTTCGCGCTTTTTCTACACAAAATTTGTAAAATTTGATTTCAAACTTGAAATTTAAAATCTTAAGTCAAATATTCTATAATTTTTCAAACATAAATTATTGGAATCATACATTTCTACTGTAGTTTTTTATATATATAAATATCTTTTATACAATTCGTATAATATCGAATCTAATATTAATATTAAAATAATAGTTAAATTCCAATTATTCGTCCTGATAAAATTTATCTTAAAAGTATCAAGAGTGCACCGTAATCTTTAGAAACGTTTTATCGTGTAATTTTTAAAAAATGAATTAATAGATCGTTACTGTAAGTGTTCTATACTGTAAATTTTAAAAAGTGTTTTCGCCATCATCAATTTATGAAAAAAATATCTTTTGTATGATAAAATTCAAAAAAAGAATCACATAGGATACAAATATCAAAATAATATTAAATTTTCTAATTGAAGAAAATTCATCAAGAAATCATTCGTCCTATATATAATATTTATCTTAAATATCAAGGTATCAACTTGGTAGAAGATCATTATCATAAGAGAATGAGTCTTCGTTGGATTCACGAGAACTTAGAGGCACCGACATGCGACGAGGAATGCAGCGACATCGATGACAGTTGTAGCGACGATAGCTACGATTCCGATCTATCGATCGGCGAGGAGAAAGGGCCGGCTAGCGAAAAGGAGATCAATGGGGATCGTAGGAGGAAAAGGGAGACCAGGAGGCATCCGACCACTACAGTGAAGTTCGACGAGAACGGGTATTTTGCCGATAATTACGAGCTGTCGATAGCCGAGAATAAGATCGAATCTTCGTTACGTTGTTCGGGCATTAATCAAGTTACGATTCGATGATAAACTTTAATTGATAATCTGGCCTCGTTTAGAAAAAAAAAGGATTTTCCAATTAAAATTCTATTTGATATTTAAATTGCTGGAAATTAACTTGTTGCTCTGCGGGAAATCTGGTATCTAATAATTAATTACGCCAAGTATCGAAATTTAGCTATTCTCTTCCTGTCTCTGAGTTTAGACCATTTTCATTTATGAATAAGATTCAATCTTGCTTCGTTGTTCCTGCCATTTTCGATTCAATTGTGTATTGTATTTAAAGAATTTTTTAAAAATTAACAAACGTTTTCATTTTCGAATATTTTATATTACAATATCAGACTATTGAATTATTCGCCTTTGAGAGTGCGAATATTTGAGAGTAAAATATTTACGAGTTGTTCTCGAAAATCGTTTTAATTATTGAATATTTCACGAGTAACTCATTGTGAAAGCCCTATTATCAAATTTTTACATTCTTAAAAATAATCATAAAGTATTTCTGGTTTAAGAAATTGATGCAAGAACGAATCTATTGTTTAACAAAATTATATTTGTTTTTTTATTTTTTGTACATTGCCGGTTCGTTTAAGAACTAGACAAATCCAATGCGTTCGTATAACAACTGTTCAACTTGTTCAATGTGATTTTTCAGAAAAAAATCGGCCATTACCAAGGTTTAATTGATTATAATGATCTAATTGGAAAATGAGGTGAAACAAATATAACAAGATAAAATCTATTAAGTCAACGTATATTAAAAAATGTTTTAAACAATATTCTGCTCATAAGATAAGAAGGCTGTTTAATTATCCGTTCGATTAATCCCCGGTTAACGATCTATAAATTAAAACGTCACGAAGATTGATAAATTTAAAGCGACTTTACGACGGTGTACGAGGCAGAAAATAAATCTAGTTAGATGATCGATGAACTCGTTACAGTTCCTTGTGCAACACCGTCCACGTCTCCGAGCTTTTGTTTACCATATAATAATTATCCTTTAACCATTCGTTTCTCTTTTAGAAACTTGAAAGCTTTGTCCATTGACCCTTTTACAATGTACGACATACATTGATTAATTTCACCTTCGAGATTCGATAGGAGCGTAGGGGACTAGATATGAATAATAGGAAATTTAAAACTGTTAACTTCTTGCGGTACGCTAGATGGAGAATTAATTCAAGTGATTAATGAACGCTTATTGCAGGAACACGTTAGAGGGAAATTACATCTGCGAAGTTATTGTTCGGTTCGTTCATGTAGAGGTAAATTGCGTTTTATTCTTCTGCCAATGTTTAAAATTCGGTACGATGTTTCGCAGATTTTCGTGTCAATTGTGGATAATTAAATGGATCAAAACGTTTGATCGCGATTCAATCAGTTTTGATTGATTCGTTAGAAACAGTCTCAAGTAAATGTATGTGAAAATACATTTGTTCAAAAAATGTTTCTATCTTTGTGTTCCAATATCGTTGACTTTCGACTTTCTTTTTGTTTTCGATAAACCGATGTAAAATTGGAATCCAAGAAGTGCCAACTAAATGTTTTTCTCAAAATTCTCAGACAGACAGAAGTTGTAAGTGAACGATAAAATATGATAGCGTATTATTTCTCTCGACGTGTTGTCATATTTCATTCAATTCTGTTTGCAGCATGGAAATGAAAAAGTAATATAGAATGGAGAAGAAAAGAATCGTACTTCTTTCGCAAACAAATATTTCAAGATGTCAAGATGTTTTCCTTGTAAAATTCAATCCGAAAGTTTAAAAGTATCTGATCAATTTTATTTTCCAAATAATTTCCAACAATAATACAATAATAGAATAATACAATTTCCCAATATTTTACGCAATTTTTACGTGATGCTTTGTTTGAAAAAAGACGCAAAATACCGTGACACCTTGAAATTACAAAATTGACGAAGAGCCATCAGCCACCCCACGCAACGATATGGGATATGCATTCATTGATCACTTGATTCGATTAACTTTCTGCTCTATATTGTTGCAGGGTCACTAGGTGTAGGGAGTAGGTACGGTTCACGTTATATTATTACCGGCATTCGAGCACCGTGGCAACCGACGAGGCTGCAATTCCGCGCGAATTGCATTAAAGTACGCACGCACGACGTGCAACACAAAATTAGGATCGACGTTTATGACCGTGTATGCTCGAGTTTCAACAAATAGATCGTAGCACGTTCAACGCGTAATTAACGGGGGCGTATTTGCGCAATGTCAAGACGTAATCATTTTTAAACTCGGTGAATTTTAAACTGGAATATTGTGCTTCGTTGAGAAAAATCTTTACTTTGTATTCGATCGCGCTTCCGTTAAAATATACGCAGGATTTTGGACACTTTTCATTCGAAAGGGAGAAGTAATTACTGCAAATAAGATAATAAATAAACTTATTTAGAAATGGAGGAATTTTTGCAAATAGATTTTACTAAAATTTACCACTCGTGACACAGTATATCCTTTGCGATAAATATTACTTAATTTTCGTGAAATTTTATTGTATCCAATGAAGACGATCATGCATATTATTCGTTATATTTTGTTTATATTGTTCAGAATCAATAGAATCAAAATATTTCTCTTTAAATCGATCGATAGAGAATGGTTAAAATCTTAGAAAAATATTGTTACTTGCTTATAATTTGTTTTGATAAATTTTCAATTATTTTGAATAGTGAATAGAGTGTAAAAATAATCAAATTTCATGTTTCAGATTAAAAAGGTGTTGAAGATATGAAAGATATTTGGATGAAGGAAGGATTATAATGTAATTCGATATCTTTCAATTTTAAAAATTATATCAATCTTCCATAAAGTGCTCTCCCTTGAATTCAAGAAAATTATTAATATACTTTTTACATCTCGATTGATTGATACCATTAGCTTGATTATCGTTGGTTGATGCGCACCGCTTGTCGAATAAAGTCTGTCGGCATTGCGTTCCTTCCCCTCAAGCATCTGTTTAAAATTAACGGGGTTGGAAAACGTCTACGGTGTAACGAAGCACGCTTCATTCACGAAGCTTGCTGACCTGAAAAGTCGATCGGCCCATTTTTCCAAACGTAATGATATGTTATAAATAGCATGCCTCCTGTCACTTCGTATCAGATTCGTGTTCTACTACACCGTATCCTGTCTTCGCCACCATTGTTTGGTCAAGAACAATATTCTATCGTTTAAATATGAATTCACCATTGTGAAAATGGAAATTTTTTAATTTATCGAATAATAAAATTGAAAGTACGAGTAAATAAATCAAGTTTTTCGTTCTTTTTAAAATAATATACGCCATTTTTCTTTTTTTTTTTTAAGAGAGAGAAAAATTTAAACGAATTGTCATGTAATGGTTTAAAAAGTTTCTCTCTTTAAGAGAGTATTGTTAAAATTAAGTGTATATTTGTGGACTTGGTATTTACGTTTATAGACGTCAGGTGCGTGTTTGAAGACTCTAAATATTGAATTCTCTCTTACAGAACTTCGCATTACATCACGGCGGAATCGGTTAAACGCTCGCCTTGCGTAATATGGGATCCTAGGAAACCGGCACAAAATCCTGTGTACAATTGTTTGGTAATCAAATTGTTCTGTCGAACCGGATATCATCTCGGTGTGTCGGAGTCCGGTCGTGTTCGAGGCTTGAGTGCTACGAATGAGCCACATGGTAAAATTAACGGGAAATATTGAAGTATTTGAGTTTTAATTTTTTTAAAAAGATTCGTATCTAATTTGCAGCTTTGCTTCATATTATACCGGTATCATTTGGAGTGGTACGAATACAAAATATCGAGACCAGTCTTTATCTGGCTTTCAACAAGAAAGGTCGTTTGTATGGAGAGGTAAGGCAAATAATGTAAGATTTCTATACGAATTGAATGTATTTTAATAAAATATGAATAAAAAAATTTTCTTTCGTGTCAATTAAATTAATGAATATTCATATACGTTAATTTTATTTTTTTCTAGTTAAATGGAAATAAAGATAATACTGAATGGGAACAATGGAACGTTGGTTCTTACGATGCTTTTCGATCACGAAAGTATGCGAATTACGGATGGTGGATAGGAATAAAGAAGAATGGTCGTGCGAAACCAGGACCAAGAACTAGTTGGGGCCAAAAATCGATACAATTTTTAGCTATACGACAAGAATAATTTCTATGAATATTTTATACATATTTACATATTAAATTATATAGAGTTATTTGAATTCTTGACCAAGAAAAATAAAAAAAATAAAAATTTAAATGAAATAAATTATAGTCAAACGACAAATCAAACGCATAATACGAATTAATATAAAACTTTGTAATAAATATAATTTTTTACTAACAACGAAAATCAAATGTTCTCAACAGGAAAAATATAAAAATTCGTTATTTTCTATGAGAAATAAATAATTGTTTTCCAATAGAATATAATGTTTATTATAACACTGTGTTACTCAACAATAGATTGTGCATTCTGCTTGTGCCCTTCAACTGAAACTTCAAGTTGCAGTTTTAAAATTGCAATACATTTCTTTTTTTTTATCAATTACAATCGTTGATCGATCATGCTGCAGGCAAAGTGTCAATGGAATTTTTATTCAGTCAGTTAAGTGAATTAATTTAAAGTTTACACTGTGCTTGCAGCATTTATATCGTAATTTATATAGAACGCTAATATATGTCGTAATATATTATATAATTATATGTAATATATTTATATTTATATGTAATTGTGTATATATATATATAATTATTTCTTATCTCTTTTGTACATCTACATACATTGCATACACGTATATCGAAACTCTTAAGCGAAAGCTTCAATTAAAAAAATGTTGATGTTTGATTAAATATCGTAATTACAAACATTTATTACCCTTATTTCTTATTTATTAATATGTCAAAGAGCGATAATTAACTTCAACAAATATGATTTAATATTGGAAACGAATCATACACCTGTAAATATCAAGAAATCGATAATTATGAATCTTAACAAGTATTAATTTTATCTTTTAATATTACATAAGTCGTATATTTTATTCTTTATAAAACTTTATATTAAATCATAACTGAAATTCTTTATATGTTTAAATTCTTTTTACGACATTTAATTGCATAAATACAAAATGGAATTCTTTGGCAAATAAATAACAATCATAAGCGTTTTATAAGTAAAAAGCATTTGACTAAAAAATAAAAATTAAACAATGATTTTTTTCTGATACACACATTTGAATTGTAAAGTTGAATGAATTCGAATATGTGTTTCAAAAGAAATATGTGTAATTCTTTTCTTTCAAATAAGCATGAAAAGTACGTACACAAATTAATGAAACATATAAATACAAAATAAACGATATATTAAACGAAATTTTGAGATTTCTATATATCTATAATAATTTTATTCTTTTCTAATTAAATAAGAAGCAATTATAATCAAAAATATGTACGTACTATTCATTCAAGGATTAAAGATCACATTATTTTAAGATTTCTGTTTCATTAACATCTATCATCTAATATAACAACGTGAATTCACTTTTTTTTAGTGTTGGGACTTGTAGATTGAAAAACACTTGATGCAGACATTAAATTTTCAATGTATTGACTTAGCACTTGATTTTCGCTTCTCAACTTCAAATTTTCTTCCTTTACGCTGTCCACTCTTTGAGATAAATCTGACAAATAAAAAAATATTTTAAGTAAAATATTTTATAAACAAAATATAATAATTATATTAATATAATTTAAAAATATATTCACCATCTAATGTATTTTGAAGTTCAAGCACTTGAGCAATCAATCTAGCTTTCTCTTCCTGTTCATCTGGGCTTATATCAGGATCTAAACCTATAATTATAAAATATTAAAGATATAAAATATTTTAACTCTTTCATGAAATTATAAAATTAAAACTTTTGACTTACTATTAGGACTACAACTTCCATTTGTGAATGTAGATGGTATAGAATCCATGCTATGTCCACTACCAAGAGCATCTGATATGTGGCAACTATTATCCAGAACTTCTTCTTCAGGTATTATCACTATATATAATAATTTATTAATATTCATAAGAATCATATATTTCAAACAAAATTCCAAACAAAAATTTTTAAGAAATCATTTATAATATATGAAATTATTTATAAAAAATAAAAATTTTTAAATATTTTTCAAATAATTCTTTATTCTCTATATCCAAAAATTGAAAAACATTAAAAAAATATTCGTTGCGATTTAATTGATAGAGTTAATTACATTAATCTCAAATATATTAATAAATATAATAAAAAACATAAACATGTAATATATAACAAATATATTCATTTTTTTTTTAAATTAATTTTTCATTAAAATCATGATTTAATAATTCATGCAGCGAAATTTGATCTAAAGCAAATATTAAATATTTCTCAGAAAAGTAAGAAATATCTAAGAATAGGTTATAATGAAATATGCGATACTGAAATTATGAAAAGTAGGTCAGAAACGTGGTACACAAGTTTTCCTACCTTGTGGATCATCGTCTGCCAACGGTATGCTGTTCATATCATCTAGAAGCTTGTCTGTCACCGACGTGGACATTTTGACGCGTAGATCCTTTACGAGAGAAATAACACTTCAAGAGAAACCTGCGCGCAAGTTCGACGTTTGACCCTTGAAATTTATCGATTTTTACGAGAAATTCATACGAAAGTGTTGCTACATTTATAAGAAAAATACGAAATATGAGTGATTGTTATACAGTAAATATCAGCATAATAAAAAATTAATAAGAAAAATTCTTAAAATTAGATTTCGTTTATTTGATAATTCAATGTTCCTTTGACAGTATTCGCCATTTGCTTTGTTGCTGACACCTAAAGATATACAAATTTACTATCGTCTATGATTATATTGAGGGAATTTCAATTATTTTGATTTAATATGATTTGAATAATAGAAATTATGAAAATAATGAAAAAAAATATTGAATAAGTATTTCATGTAATGTTCTTTTTATATAAAATAAAATTTAAATATGAAGTTAATAAATTTAAAAAATTAATTAATTATATAAATTAAATATTCCAAATATATTTATATGCATATGTAGAATTAGGACGTTATAGTTTTTAAAAAAAGAAATTATAAAAGTACATTGACGTTTTTATAATTTATCTGTAATCAAACGTCATTATAGATAGACAAGGAAAGGAAATAGTAAGATAAGGACAGAGATAGAGTAAAAATTATGGAATCAGCGCCATCTTCAGAGTGCCGCAAATGAAACACAGTATGCAAGGACAGAAAATAAAAGAAAAGAGATAGATATAAAATAAGAATTAACTATCAATGCCATCTCTCAAGTATCAAAGGAAATTGGTAGTTCTATGGTAAGAAAAAATTAAAATTAACTACTAGCGTCATCTTTTCAATACTTCATGAAGTTTGTCAATGAAGAAATGTTTTCAGAAGTTAAGAGATGGAGACAATAGTCACTTCTCGCTCTCTTCTACTATTGAACAACTAGTTTCCTTTAATATTAAAAAGATGGCAACGGTAGTTAATTCTTAATATATATCTATCTTTTTTTTTCTATTTTCTGTCCTTACATACTGTGTTTCATTTGCGGCACTCTGAAGATGGCGCTGAATCACAATTTTTACTCTATCTCTATCTTTCTCACACAATTTAATCTCCTTGTCTATACAAAGTTTGACATGTAACCAAAAATAGAGACGTTCTGATAATAATAACTAAATATATTTTCATTTTAACATTGTCAAGAGTTGACATTTTATTAATAAAATTTGATAATATAAATCATGATATATATGAAAACAATAAATTTAAAAGTAATACTTATATAATTATCATATATTTATAGTACTTAATTTCTTATTATTTTTTTTAATGTTGTCATTTTTTCAAAGATTTAAAACATTTTTTTTTCACAATTTAATCATAATATCAGAATACTTACTTTTTGCTTCTATCAGTCATTAAGTGAAAACAGTCATTCTTAGTGCGTTTTTTTATAATTTTTAATGTTTTTGAATAATTTAAAACAGAGCATTGTATTTTTATTATTTGAAATATCTCGTTTGTTTTTAATATGAAAATATAACCGATTATATAATATAATATACTGAGTGTCTCAAGAGTATTTTCTAATATATTAGGCTTTTTTCTTTCTTATATTAAAAAATATTTCAAATAAAAGTTAAGTAGTTTTAAAAGGGATATAATACTATGTAATTATTTTTTCCCTCGGATAACACAAAGGACAAAGGACAAAGGCAGTATAAAGATTAATTTGTTGTATTTAAATAAAATTATCTATTTTTTTATGTATAAATAAAAACAGAATTCTGTATAAATAAACTGCTAAAATATGTATAGCTAAAATTTATTGGTTTAAGAAATAATCAATTAAATTTAATTATCTACAGAATTAAAGATTTTTTCAATATACATGATTAGATATCTTTTTAAAAGAAATATCATTATATCGACTGATGGATTAATAAGAAATAATCATTCAGGGTCTATATAGAGCGGGCAAGAGAAGCATACGAACCCGGATTTTCGAATACACGAGTCGGATTTAGTTATAACATTAACTCTTGACGGCTGGGAGTTTCATGGTGTTCCTTAGTTTTATTAGCAGGGACCGTAGGACCGCCATCGTCACGGGTGGGGGCCCGTGTCGATAAAATGGCAGTCCGAGGTGGTGGCGCCGGTGTGGCCCCGGCGTCACTAATAGCATAATTTGAGGGGCATTTTAATCTGCTCCTCTAAGAAGTACCGTTAACAGGCAACGCACAGGGAGCATCGGAAATATTCGATAAGAATACCCGATGCTCCCTGGAGCTGCCAGAATAGGCCACCGTGGGGGTTTTAGCCGGTAAGAGTCCGGCACTATCCCGGCTTTCCCCCCCCAGGGAGACCGGGATGTCCTATGAGGATTTCCCCCACGTAAAAAAAAAAAAAAAAAAAAAAAAAATGCATTAAAATTACAAGATCTTATTTTAAAAATAAGATTTAAATTGATAAAATGTATATAAGTACATTTACGAAAGAAATAAGAGTATAAAAATATAACCCTTTCAAAACCGTTCGATTTTTAATGCATTTTTTACTTTTTTCAAAAACAATTTAACAGAACACATTTAACAAAAAAGATTATTACCGAAAATCTTCAAACAAATAAAATTTTCGATCGAAAATTAGATTTTGTATTAGGAGAACATAATATGATAGAAAGTTATTCAAGAAATTATATCAGGAATATTCCCAAATTCTTGGAAATGACATCAAATTCTTGGAATTTATAAAATGCTTGGAAATGACGTCAAATTCACAGAAACTTTAAAATTCTGGGAACTGAAAATAAATTCTGGGAAATTTTGAAATGATGAAATGAATAAAAATTTTGTCCAAAAATCTGATTTTGTATTAGGAGAACATGATACGATAGGAGCTCGATCGAAAAATTTTTCCAAGAAATGACGCCAAATTCTCGGAATCTCTGAAATTCTTGGAAATGACGTCAAATTCTTGGAATCTCTAAAATTCTTGGAAATGACGTAAAATTCTTGGAAATTTCGAAATGATGGAAGGAATGAAAATTTTGTCCAAAAATGCGACTTTGTATTAGGAGAACATGATACGATAGGAGGTCGATCGAAACTTTTTGACAAAAATTCGATGTATCTCGCTTGTTTGTGGAGATATTAAAAAATGTTTCGAATAAAAGTTACGTGGTTTCGAGGGAGGAACATCCTGGTACCATTTATTTTTTTATAAATCGAAGGGTGAACGATTTATAAGGAGGAAGATTGTTTTTTTAAATGGAACTATACATTTTTTATCACTCCAGTTGATGTCTCTTGGCATTCTCTATAAAAAAGTATTAAGCTTTATATAGCAAAAAACCAATAGTTTAAAAAATAAACGAAATTATGTAAATATCTTTTTAAAAAATAGTTTTTCACTATAAACGGTCAAGTACTTTTTTATATAAAACACTATCGTACATCGATTGATGCCTTAAAAAGTATATGATGCCATATAAAAAAATAAAGTTGTGCTTGTGAATTTTTTTATCGAGCCACCTACGAAAAAAATGAGAGCTCGAGAATATAGCCCATTCGAAACCATGCAACTTTTGTTCGAAACTTTTTTCGATATTGTAAATAATAAGGGAGATATGTAACAAAAAAGACGAACGTCGAAATTCCTGGGAACGAAGAAAAATTTTTGTCCAAAAATGCGACTTTGTATTAGGAGAACATGATACGATAGGAGGTCGATCGAAACTTTTTGACAAAAATTCGATGTATCTCGCTTGTTTGTGGAGATATTAAAAAATGTTTCGAATAAAAGTTACGTGGTTTCGAGGGAGGAACATCCTGGTACCATTTATTTTTTTATAAATCGAAGGGTGAAGGATTTATAAGGAGGAAGGTTGTTTTTTTAAATGGAACTATACATTTTTTATCACTCCAGTTGATGTCTCTTGGCATTCTCTATAAAAAAGTATTAAGCTTTATATAGCAAAAA